>NC_045672.1:31845058-32145058 GCF_003331165.1 Xiphophorus hellerii | reverse complement strand
CAGAGATTGAATGTTTCTTCATGTGATTGTAGTGCTTGCAAGTGAGTCTTAGATATTTTTGTATGTTGCATCAGTTTGGCACACTGTGCCAAGAGTTCCTGCTCTAAGTCTCTGATGTGTGTTATGTCTAAACTGCCAGTTTTTTTAAAAATTGAAGACCAAGTGCCACTGGGGAATATGTCGACAACAAGATCTGCCATCAATTCTAACCATGTGATCCATTTCTGGGCCACATGGTACATAATCTTCCTCATCTTCCTCTGCTGAGTGTTTACTGAAAAATCCTCACATTTTTAGGTTTTATTTTATTCTTATTTTTTATTTTATTGTATTATATTTTTTAGTGTTATTCTATTTTTATTTTTTTGTATTCTATTTTATGTCTTATTGTATATTTGTTGCAACTGTATTTTTACCCTCAGGTGTCTACGTCGAGACAGCTTTAAAATACTCAGTTGTTTTAGACAAAATAACCTAATCTCAGTTTGTAAATACCCTCTGATTTTTCTGAATCAGCAAAACCTACCTCTGATTTATTCTAAAGCAGTAAAACCTAGTGATCACCTTCTGATTTTTCTAAACACGTAAAACCTTGATTGTCTAAGCCTAGAACAATCCACAAAAATCCTCAGTTATCAGCTAGATAACCTACATTAATTCCTTCAGAGTTAAGCCTACTCTGTTTCCTATTTTAGATTTCCTACGTCCAGGAAAATCTACCCTCAGGTGTTTTAAGCCTAAAACCCTGGAACAGACTGTCAGCCGGACGGCCAGTTTGTTCTGTCCTGGAACAGGTCGTTGAATTCTGTCACGGTCGATCCTCCCGGTGGATTTAAAGAAGATCTCCCGCTCAGACAGGCCTTTGGAGATAGGAGAAGAACCTTAGGGCCGCGAAGGCTCCAGGTCTCGGTGATCAGCCCTCTTCCCGCCCACCGGGAAGACGGATCGCGAAGAAAAATAGTTTGTGATGCCAACTGTTAACCCCGAAAAATGATTTAGGACCAGGATTCAAAGGCAGAACAAAAACACAGCTTTATTAAAGAAAAACACCTGCGCAGGGGAGAGAATGTGTAGCCAGATGCTATCAGACAAACTCTCTCAATACATCACACAGAATGTCAGTTTTTATACACATCTTTAGATGCCTAGGTGGCGCAAAACAATTTCTGGAAACTAAAAAAACAACACCTCTTAGAAGAAACAAACATCATGACAAATCAACCTATGCACAGGGTAAAAGTGTGGTTTCCAATAACTGCTTTACTCACTTTAAACCCCGAGAGTTCAATAGTTTAGACAGAGTAGGTGCAAATATTATTTTATCTTAGTCAGCAGCCAGGCGTCTCGTTTCAGAATCAGTTGCTGGGCAGAAATACATTCAAAATGGAACAAGCTGTGACACCTCAAGCTGATTTAGGAGAAGCTCGTAGGCTTTGTGGTTGGCGTTTCATGTCAGCGATTTCCTGTAACTGGAACATGCAGCTCTGAGCGGAAAGACACTTTAACTTGTATAAGTAAAACACATATGATAAATGAATGAATAAACTGATTAATAGAAAGAAATAGCAGTGTGAATAATTATTTCATTCCACACCAGCTTATAAAGATATAGAAGGAATGAAATGGCAGATCATTTAGCTAAGGTGTCTTTAAAACAAAGTAGAAATATTGAAATGGCGTATTGTAAATCTGAAATAAAATCAATTATTAAGAACAAAATTAAATCTGAATGGCAACAATTGTGGGAGGAAGGAACTCAAGGTCATCATTTATTTCATATACAAAAGAAAGTAGGGAATGTGGAAATAATAGGAGAAAATCAAAAAGAATAAGTAGTAATGACAAGATTGTGGCTCAGACACTGGATTAAATCAAACTATACATTCGATAGGTAAACATCCAACAGGTAGATGTGAGTGGGGTATAGATATGGAAACAGTAGAACATGTAATAATTAATTGTGAAAAATATACAGTAAGTAGAGAGAAGCTAAAACAAGAAATTAGGAATTATGATATAGAGACATTAAAACTTAATAAGATATTAATTAAACATAAAATAAATAAAGCAGTTATTAAATTTTTGAAGAAAGTAGGATTATATATAAGAATTTAGATTAAAGGGAGATACTCTGGTCCACACTCCAGCATAGAAGATGGCAATAATACGTCCTAACGTTAGATGTCACCCGCCAGTAAAAATCACAAAGAAGCCTTGTGGACCAGTGTTGAAAAACACTGGATTAGACGTTGGCATGTCAATCATTAGAATTCAACCACAAAACAATATTGATTCAATGTGTTAAGAAAAAGGATTAATTTTACTACTTAAATACAGTTAATCTACGACATGTGTAACAGTTATGTATAATACTCTTATTTGGAACAGGTCTCGTCTGAGATGCGGTAAGCAGACAAAGCAGGGCCCTTTTTTCCTCCCCCTTTGACACCACAGCAATAAAATTTAAATTCCAATGGGAGAAGGGACTTCGGAGGTGTCTGTGAAATCTCATCTTAGGACGTTTGGTGCCAGGGATCTTCCGTATCAGGCAGCGATGGGCACGAAGTGGTCCGCCCTCTTACTCAGATAAAAACCAGACACCTTTGCCATAAATGAGGGAGTTTCTAATTGGTCAAAGAACGGAACGCCTTGGCTGCATAAATTAAATAGGGAAACACCTATTTGGTATAAAATTAAGTACACGGAGCACGCCGAGAGAGAGAGAGAGAGCGCGGCCGCTATTTTTGCTTTTTTTTTTGTCTTTGTGTTTTGTGTTCGTTTGTCTTTCCCTTGTGTGTGTTTTTATTTTTTATGAGAAAATGCATATCTCTGTTCCTCTGCAGCTTTGTTGTTCATTGCTTTGTATGAGATTAAACTCTGTGATCTGTGACGTCAACACGCTTTGTTGTTGTTTCGTTTTAGTAGCACGCCGTCGCTGCACGTTGCCCATGGAGAACGTCACTCGCCGAGGATCCCGGGAAAAATTAAAGAGGAAAAAGGAGCCAAACTTTTTATCCAAAGCTAGCATTAAATTACCTCTTTTTTTTTTATATTTGGGGGCTTCGTCCGGTTCTGGAATCTTGGCGGGTGGCGGTCTCTCCCCGATCGATCCGTCCGGCTCGTGCGGTAAGACGTTTTTTAATTACTCTTTTGTTGTGTGCAGCCACGCGGAGTTTCGAAGCTGCAGAAGTATATAGATTGTCTCTAAAAGAGTCTGTTTAGTAATTTGACAGGAAAAATACACGTTACAGGGAATCGTGGCGGATTCAGATGGACGGAGTTTACGTTGCCTCTATCGTAAAAATGCTGGGTTTCTTGATTATTTTTCTTTTCCCCGGGAATTCGTTACTGGGTCCCTAAAAAAGCAATTTAGGAATTGTGTATCAATTTGGTAGTTTGGGCTTGAATCGGCCCGGAGATTTGACTCAGCTCCAGCGGACTTATATTGGCCTACATCGGTTAAATCTTGAAAAGTATGTTAAATTAATTTTTCTCTGGTGAAACATTGAAAAAGGAGTTGAATCGCTCTTGAAATAGGACTTATATTGGACTCGAGCTGAATCGCTCTATTGGACTTATATTGGGTTTCGCGTTGTATCGCTCAGAAGACTAATTTTGCAAGTTGGAAAATGGATGCATTTTTGAAGCCGGCATTTTATTTTTATTTCCCCCGTTTGTCTCTTACGTTTGTGTGTAACTGTGTATGTGTGTCTCTGTATGTGTCTGTGCGTGTGTATGCGTTAATTGCTTTGTGTGGAACGCTGTGTTTGACAAGCGCTGTTTGCGTGAATGTGAGTTGCTTTTGCTGCGTTTTATTGTAAAGTTATTATGGACACTGAGTTGCGACACGTGCTATACGCTATTTTATGGTCGGGGTTCGTTGAAGAATCTTAACGGGAAAGTAGAACGATGGCGAAGACGTGGTCGTTTAGTTTAAAACAGAAATAAATAAATAAAAGAAATAGGAGTTAAGTAAATAAAACTGGTACCAGCAACATAATTTTTTGGTTGTGGTTTGATTTTAACATAACTTTGAGATGTCTCTTTGAAACGTGCACGGGGATTTAAAAGGTTCCTTAAGATTGGAGTTTAAAATTAATTAAATTGACACATGAAAATATGTTAATAACACATTGGATAATTTCTGAAGCTTCAGTAAATTTCATATAAACTTCAGTAAATTTGATATAAATTACAGAAAATTTGATAAAACTTACAGTAAAATTTGATAGAATAATGACCACAGACTGACACTTGGGGACTGATGAAATTCTGACTGACTATACAACCTGGCCAGATGTGTGTGTTTTGTGTTTTTTGTAATGTACTTTGTGTTTTTGTGTTGAATTGCAATTCATGTTGGTGTGAAAAGAGTGTGAGATTGGAGATAAGATACCATTTGGTATTTTATGTCATATAAATACAGAGCAATTTCTCAGTGCTGTTTGATGGTGCAAAATTTCTAGTTTTTACAAACATCCTCTGTGTTAAATTGGACTAAATTATTAAAATTAAGCAATAACAGCAGTAAGTGTGACCTGCAGTGTAAAGATTGGAAGGTGATTAAAGGATAGAATCTTGATAAAATAAATTATCTGAACAAATTGGTAATAAATTATGGGTTCTAAGGTTACATAAATAAATAAAGACAGAAAGAATAAGCCAAGAAAATTAGGTCACAGAGGATTGTAGAAATGCTGTCTTGGCAAATTAATAGATGAATACATAAATATAGTGAATAAATACATAGCTAAATACATGACTGATTAGGTAGAGAAATAAATAAAGTAAAACTGTGTATAGAATTATGCACTAAATTAGTAGATAAAAATGTTGATAGAATGAAATACAATTTACTACAATGGGACTTTTAAAATGGGTAGAGGATACAGACAAAACAAAAATCTTTAGAGAAACAGGCTCTAACTGTAAGAGGAATTGTTCAGATAACAACAAACTGTAACATGCAGCTGATTCTAGATATTTTCACAATCAGTCTTTTTGAAACTGACCAAAACTTTAAGATAGATAAAATATTGTTAAATCTACAAGACTTACTGATAATTAGACAGGATAAATTAGAAGTCACTCTCGTGTTAAATAGAAATTGATTAAATATAGAAAAGTTTGCTAAAATTGACAGGATTTGTTGTTGACGGATAACATTAAGTTTGAAATAACTTATTGGTTAATGAAAAAGATCATATGGAACTATTGTAGAGAATCAATATTAAACTGTAACAAGAGATGATTAAACAGTGCCTACAGAAAGGCGTGAGGGCTGCAAATAAAATAAGACCATTAAGAAAAATAAATTAATAGTACAAAACAAGAAAAAGCGACGAGTATGTTTATTTAGATATGTGACTAATGTAGCCCCAGGAGGAGTTTCAACCCCCACTTACAGAAGTTCAGCACGGGAGGACAAGCAACAGCTGTGCTGTAACTGCTACCCCACTAGATTCAACTAATTAACATGTGAAGCCTCTTTGCATACCACTAATTTTAAGTGCGAAGCAACCTCTGCTCACAGCAGCTCAGCAGACAAGGACAAGCAACTGTAAGGCAAATCATTGTCTCTCCCATCATTTAAAGTACCTTCTGACAAAATATCAGTATATAAGTTACAATTTTAGTAGTGGACCGACAAAAGGTTTTTAAGTTCAACTTTTTAAAAAAATTAGAAGTAACTAAAACATATCTGATGATTCATGTGCCAAAGCCTAAAAAAGAATTGGGAGTTCCTCCTGAAATCCTTATTGGCTCTCTTTCCTGCCATAAAATCGGCCCCTCCGAGAAGTGGGGGAGGGGTTTTATGGTGGGGTTATAGATTTGCTTTGTGCGCTGACAATAGAGATTGCTCAGACTAGTGTAGTGGCTTTCAAATATAAATTGTGACATCTAACAGTACAAGAGGATTTAATTTTTCTTTTTCCTAAGGAACATGGGGATTGGCTGTTTAAATTTTGGGCTTTTGTTTGACATTATAGATTATAGAAAGTTGTAGGGAGTCTTTACCATCACATTGAGGCAGGATTTTGCTGCAGTTTGGTTTCCTAGATTTAGTGAAACGTTTTCTTTAAAATTTGTTTTCATTAGTTTGACTCCCATTTAGTTAATTTTAAATGTCAGTTCTTCTATATTTTGTTAAATATAACGAATTAATTTCTTTCTTTGGAGTTACCAGTTTCCTCTGGACCCGTTCGAAAGGGGGAGGGGGAAATTTAGTCTTCAGTTTAATTTCTTTCATTTGTTGATTTGGTAATATTCTGACCAGTATTTGTCAAAATTTATCATTTTTGGATTTTCTTAAGACTATATTTTGAATTTTTTCTCAACGTCTCTTTGGCTGGTTTATGCATAACCTTCACTGAGTCTTAATTGGTAAACACGTTTTGTCAAACGCTAGTGAAAATTTTTGAGAAGTTTGTAAAATGACTTATTTGACAATCATAACAGTAATATGTAATAATGAGCTTTACAACTGTAATGTGAAATATTTTGGGAAAATAGTAATCTTGAAGGTTTAAAGCATGCTACAATAAATTGTTCTGTTTGTTTTGACAGTTTGCCTGTTAGGACGGGGGCAGCATTGAATATGGGTGGATTTTCTCAGCTTAAATAATAACCCTGTTTCAGCAACATCGTTATTTAACGTAATAGAAATAATGATGCATTAGCAAGTCATGCATCATTAAGGGGGAGAATATGTATGGGTTTATCTTTTATATTACTTAAACAAATTTTTGAAGGACATGTCTGATCTGTGTTACACAAAAAAGTGAAAGGAAAGATATGGTCTGGTAATATATGTGCTTATTTTAAATGGATTTGAGTTGTTCTCCATTGAAAGATGTTCGGACAATGGGCTAAAATATTTTGAAACCACTAGACAAATTTATAGTGATAATGAAGCATATTTTGGTTAATTAATTTGGGAAAATAATTATAGAAATTAAAAATATTATTGTGTTAGCCATTTTCAGAGCATTAATTTAAAGGAGCAAGAATGTTTTAAGAAATGTTTTGACGAATCTGTCATTGATTAAAGTTATCACTAATCAGTTAAAGTACACAGGTGGGATTATAATGATTTTTCTAAACTTGATTTTTTGTTTTGATTTACATCCATTTAAAACGATTTTGAATAAAACTTTAAATTCAACGACAAGTACAAGACCTAGAAAAATTGGTATATTTTGAAAATGTCTGGATTTGTTACATTATAATTTCTCCAGGTCTAACTCTTTTGAATTTTGTTTCAGAAACGCATGTAAAATGATTTAGACAAATAACCAGTAGGATCTAGTTTCTTCTATGAAAGTAATTTAAACTGGACTGTTTAATTCACATTGTTATTCATTTTCTTGGTGGTAAATGTAAGCTTTACAACTACATTTTTAAGTTTTTGTGATTGTTTTGTTTCGTTTGTTTAATCCTATTTTTTACAAGATTGGTTTAAGAGGAAGATCTGCATACGTTTAATATTCTGGAAAACATTACTTTGGACAAATGTTTTTTGAAGCAAGTGATTACAAGGTTTTGGTATTTTTCATCGGTTGGAGATATAGTATATAAATAATAGAAACGTAAAATTGAAGGGATCACATCCACCATTTGATGAACAGAACTGGACAAAGTAGGAGATAAGGCTTCACGTGATGAGTTGCTCATGGTTTTTGCACACAGACTGGCCTGGAGTTCCGAGCTCCAGGTAGGACTCTGGACTCTGTAAAAACAAGCTGTTGTCATGCGAGGCAGGGGTGGGGCTGCTTGGAGAAGCGGCTTCACACTTATTTCGAAGATAACAGCCACAGAGCCACGAGCATTGGAGGATTCACTCGAACACACAGTGAATTGAAGATGTTTGTGATGATTACACAAATGAATGATGCCCTTGGACAAATCTGATCTCTGTTTTGTCGTTTCAGTTTGCAGCCGTTTTCCTGGTGCCCTGTGGATGTGGTCTCATTCAAAATCTGCGTTCTTTGATAAAAAGGATTAAAAGACTTCCCCTGGATGGAAAATAACAAAGCAAATTTATTTTTTAGGTGAAACCATCGTTTGATTATGCTGACAGTAATGAAGATGATATTAAAGAATGTTGTAATTGTGTTTCTGATGCTAATGAAACTTATGTTGAAAACAAAATGTCTGTTTAATAACTTGTGACAGGTCGTTTCACGAGATTTAGTTTCCTCACGAGGAGATTTCACTTTCTCCTTGAAACTCACGGTTATGTTGGCATAATAATCTAATTTTCAGTGAGCAACGGATGTTCAGGTGGACACCTGAGGTTTCCGACCGAAGAAGATCAGGCTGCAAGAGGATCATCATTAACTTTTTATTGCGTGTTCTTCGTTCGTTGTGAACTCTGAAAAGGACTTTCGTTTCGTTTTTTGCGCGCATTTTTTGAACATTTCCTGACGAAGACTTCATATTTTTTTAAGAGACTGTCAATGGACAAAAAAACAAAAAAACAAAACTGAAAAAAGACGAGCAACAGATTGTAATTTTGTGTGTTTCTCATTTTTGACAGGTTGTACTTTTGTGGTGAATGTTGTCTTTGAAGTTGCAGAGCATTTCTTCCTAATTTTCTATGTATGTCCCTGTTTTATGTTTTATTTTTGCATTTAATACTTTGGGTTTTTGTTTGTCCTGTGTTTTTGGTTGTATTGTGATAATTTTGTTTTATGATTTTACATTTTTGTAAGGATAAGTCTTTCTTACCCTTGGGTTTTGTTTAAAAGGGGGAACTGTATATAATTAGGGTACGTCACTCTTTTGTCTTTTTGTTTTTTTGTTTTTTTTATTTTTTATTAGTCTAATACATAGTTTTGGTTCTGTATTAGAAGGCTTAATCAATTTTATTGAGGTCTTTTGATTAAGACCTCAAAAGGGGGAACTGTTAAGAAAAAGGATTAATTTTACTACTTAAATACAGTTAATCTACGACATGTGTAACAGTTATGTATAATACTCTTATTTGGAACAGGTCTCGTCTGAGATGCGGTAAGCAGACAAAGCAGGGCCCTTTTTTCCTCCCCCTTTGACACCACAGCAATAAAATTTAAATTCCAATGGGAGAAGGGACTTCGGAGGTGTCTGTGAAATCTCATCTTAGGACGTTTGGCGCCAGGGATCTTCCGTATCAGGCAGCGATGGGCACGAAGTGGTCCGCCCTCTTACTCAGATAAAAACCAGACACCTTTGCCATAAATGAGGGAGTTTCTAATTGGTCAAAGAACGGAACGCCTTGGCTGCATAAATTAAATAGGGAAACACCTATTTGGTATAAAATTACGTACACGGAGCACGCCGAGAGAGAGAGAGAGAGAGCGCGGCCGCTATTTTTGCTTTTTTTTTTGTCTTTGTGTTTTGTGTTCGTTTGTCTTTCCCTTGTGTGTGTTTTTATTTTTTATGAGAAAATGCATATCTCTGTTCCTCTGCAGCTTTGTTGTTCATTGCTTTGTATGAGATTAAACTCTGTGATCTGTGACGTCAACACGCTTTGTTGTTGTTTCGTTTTAGTAGCACGCCGTCGCTGCACGTTGCCCATGGAGAACGTCACTCGCCGAGGATCCCGGGAAAAATTAAAGAGGAAAAAGGAGCCAAACTTTTTATCCAAAGCTAGCATTAAATTACCTCTTTTTTTTTTATAAATGACATCTTTTCAACATTAGTTCACCATCAATTGTTAACCTTAACCATAAATTCAACCTTTTTGATCATAATTCAATGTTGAATTAACATCTTTTGCAAACAAGCCAACAGCGACGTGTGGTTGGGACATCCCACTCATGTAAAAATAGGGTGGACCGCTACACTCCTTGTAGTGACTTGTAGATGTTTTTGTGTCAATATATCACAAACAGTCAGTAATAATTTTTATGGACAAGTAAGAAAATGTAAAGAAAGGAATCACAACCTACTGTCTTCAACTGTGCTTATTACAGTGCTTAATTTAAAACATGTTAAACCCCTGCTCAATAATAAAATGCTCTCACCCAGAGTTCAAAAGAGGAGGAGAGGAGGAGACGGGGTTCAACAAGCAGCATATTTTGATTGAATATTGACCAGACATTGATCAGGTCATACTGGTTAAAATCCTTAAAACACATATTGACCACAATTTTCTGTGGGTAGCTGATTACTTGTCGTACAGAACCCAGAGAGTTCAATTGGCTGGCTTCACTTCTTCTATTCTTACTATTTTAGATGATGTACCACAGGGTTCAGTTCTTGGTCCACTTTTATTGTCTATCTATATAAATAAACTTGTGTTACAATTTGTCTAATGCTTTTTATCATTTTTATGCAGATGATTTAGTAATTTACTGCTTTTCTTCATCACTATCACAGGTAATACAGTATTTTCAGT
This sequence comes from Xiphophorus hellerii, assembly GCF_003331165.1. NCBI lineage: Eukaryota > Metazoa > Chordata > Actinopteri > Cyprinodontiformes > Poeciliidae > Xiphophorus > Xiphophorus hellerii. The sequence continues at coordinate 32,134,677 of NC_045672.1, read as the reverse complement.
TTGCTTTCAATGTAGTTGAAACACGATTACAAACTCTGAAGTTGGTTTTGAATGTGGATAAGACAAAAGCAATGATTTTTTTCACACTCTTGAAAACTACCAGAAATCCCTCTTTTGCTTACCACTGCTGTAGGAGCACAAATTGAGTTTGTCAGTAATTATAAATATCTTGGCTTTATGCTAGATAAAGAGCTTTCTTTTAAAAATCACATAGCAAATTTTTTATGAACATTGAAAATGAAGATTAGGTTTTATTACTGAAATGGATCTTGTTTCTCTCTCAAAGCTAGAAGTAAATTGGTAGCAGCAACATTCCTGCCACTCCTGGATTATGGAGATGTTTTATATATGAATGCTTTGACCAAATAACCTTCAATCATTGAATATTGTGTATCATTGTGCTTTAAGGTTTCTATCCGGTAGCAGATGTCTTACACATCATTGTGAGTTGTATGCAAAAGCTGAATGGCCTCCTTTAAGCGTACAAAAAAACAATCACCTGATGATCCTCATTTATAAATCTCTACTAGGCTTGGCTCCAGCATACTTAGGCTCTCTCTTGCATAGATCTGTTATTTACTATTCTTTACGCTCTAATAACATTTTTCTTTTGCAAGTTCCACGTGTTCAAGCTGAAAAGGGGAAGCAAGCATTCAGTGTTATGGCTCCTACAGCCTGGAATCAGCTCCAGTCTGAACTCAAGATGTCAGAACTGATTTCATTGGATTTATTTTGAGCGGTTCTTAAAAACGAGATTCTATTAAACAGTGTCACTGCTTTTAAATTATTTTCTATTGTCTTACACTTGTGCATATGTATAAATTTGTTTTATTTTGTAACCAGGTTACTATGTATCGCAGATGCAGTTCCCTCTTGAAAATGAGGTCTAGAGCTCAATGGGGTTTACCTGGTTAAATAAAGGAAATTAAAAAAAACAAAATCAGATGTTGGCATTTTCAACCACAAAACAACATTGATTCAATGACACATTTTCAACATTGGTTACTTGGCTAGAATTAGATGATTGTTTGATGGTTGACCCACCATCAATTGTCGATGGTAATTCAAACTTGAATTACCATCGATTGCTATGTAGGTGGTGACTAGAGCATGTGGGCGTGGTTGGATGGCAAATTGCAATCCCTCGCCGTTTGCATACAGTTGAACATAAATCACACATGCATCATCCTATTTGAATCAAACTGGATAAAAAATAACATGGTTAACCTCTAAAAATGGCAATAGGATTATATTAGAATTTGACTCTGGTGCGGCCCATAAACTACTGGAACAGAAGTATCTTTATGATAAAAAGGAAGATTCTCTAAATGCGCTGTCTGGTGTACAGCACATTAAAATCAGTCCACCTGATGGCTGTCACCTGCCTAACATAGATCTTGAAGTGCTTTAACTGTAGAATATCGACACATGCCAGTCTGAAGAGGAGTAATCATTGGCCATCTTTTCATGGATGACATAAAGCTGCATGTCAAGAACGAACTAAAAATAACTCACTGATCCTAACCCTGATATACAGCAAACTCACTGCAATGTAATTAAGACTGCAGAAGGTTTCTAATTGTTTCCAAAAAAGGCAAGGTGATCACCGCTAAACACAGAGCAGCCAGCATGAAATCAAAAGGAATCATCTCTAGACCTCTGTGACAGGATTGTCTTGAGACATAAATCTGGAGAAGGATCCAGAACCTGCCCTGTTTTTAACACAGGAGGACTGAAGCTGGTTTTTGAGTCTTCAGGATGGCCGAATGCTCTTGTCCTCTGCCACAGAGTCCTTCTGGCAAGACAGATCCCACTTCTGACACCAAGAATGTGGTGGAAATTCCTTATCAAACAGCAAGAGAAACCACTCAAGAATTGATAAAGTTTCAACTTTATCTTTCAAGTGTTTTATTTGAAGGCAGTCAAAGGACTTTGAATCCAACAGAGTCAGGAAAAGCAGAGCAACATCTCACAGATGCGTCCATTTTTAATACACTTCTGTTATCAGAGAGTACATTCCATACAAGAACACTGTTCTGGACAGAGAAGCAGAAGTGGCAACATCAGCCGATTTGGTCCGGTTCTAATCAGTTCTTATGGTAAGTAACTCTTCACGCTACCAGGAAAACGTCCTTGGCCGAATCCTGGAAGATTCTGCAACAACTTGAACACTTTGTAAAAAAGTGACAAAAACGAGAACAGACAGTGACTTACTCAAAGATTTCCACTTCACAGACAAACAAACTGAAGGTATATAAAGTCTGTGTTTCCATCTCTGAGACATCCTGTGACCAGAAACTGCTGCTGGAACAGACTCTTCAACTAATCATCAAAACAAGGTGACATTTAAAGTCCTACTGTTCATCATGATGCTTTATGTCTTGATTGAGATGATTTGTGATACTAATTATGAACTTTCCTAATGATTCTTTCTACAGATGGCTGCCGGTCTTGTCTTCACTCTGCTTCTTGGTCTGAGCTTTGGACTCTGGGATGGAGCTGATGTAAGTATGGAGAAGGACTTAAAACAATGACTGGTATGTCCCTGTTGTGAGCTTTGGCTGACTGACGTAGATCATGATGGAGCAATCTGAGCCATCATTTGGTTGAAGTTCAATGAGGAAACTTTGTTTTGTTGGGAATTTTGTCCTAAATCTTTGGGTTTTTCCATCCACAGGCAGCTCAAATGAAAGGTACGTGCTTCTTTTATTGTTGGAGTTTCTAACACCTAAAAGACGACAATTACATTGTGAGAAATTCTTTAAAAAGATAGGAAACTTTTGCATAGATTGGATCTATTGGGTCGTCCTTTACGCACAAGTAGAGGACTTAATTTCTGTTAAAGTAAATTAATAAATTGTTTAATCAGTACATATTGCATAGAAATATCCCATCCCACAAGGCAGATAGGTCACTATAATTTTACAGAAGGCAGCTAGAAATGCTAGTAAGGAAAATTATTTTCTAAATAAAGTAAAGGAATCAGAACCAATAAATGTGTCATTTCAGAGGTTTTTTATGTGAATATACACTGCTCAAAAAAATAAAGGGAACACTCAAATAACACATCCTAGATCTGAATGAAAGAAATATTCTCATTGAATACTTTGTTCTGTACAAAGTTGAATGTGCTGACAACAAAATCACACAAAAATCATCAATGGAAATCAAATTTATTAACCAATGGAGGCCTGGATTTGGAGCCACACACAAAATTAAAGTGAAATAACACTACACGCTGATCCAACTCTAATGTAATGTCCTTAAAACAAGTCAAAATGAGGCTCAGTATTGTGTGTGGCCTCCACGTGCCTGTATGACCTCCCTACAACGCCTGGGCATGCTCCTGATGAGGTGGCGGATGGTCTCCTGAGGGATCTCCTCCCAGACCTGGACTAAAGCATCCGCCAACTCCTGGACAGTCTGTGGTGCAACGTGACGTTGGTGGATGGAGCGAGACATGATGTCCCAGATGTGCTCAATCGGATTCAGGTCTGGGGAACGGGCTGGCCAGTCCATAGCTTCAATGCCTTCATCTTGCAGGAACTGCTGACACACTCCAGCCACATGAGGTCTAGCATTGTCCTGCATTAGGAGGAACCCAGGGCCAACCGCACCAGCATATGGTCTCACAAGGGGTCTGAGGATCTCATCTCAGTACCTAGTGGCAGTCAGGCTACCTCTGGTGAGCACATGGAGGGCTGTGCGGCCCTCCAAAGAAATGCCACCCCACACCATTACTGACCCACTGCCAAACCGGTCATGCTGAAGGATGTTGCAGGCAGCAGACCGCTCTCCACGGCGTCTCCAGACTCTGTCACGTCTGTCACATGTGCTCAGTGTGAACCTGCTTTCATCTGTGAAGAGCACAAGGCGCCAGTGGCGAATTTGCCAATCCTGGTGTTCTCTGGCAAATGCCAAGCGTCCTGCACGGTGTTGGGGTGTGAGCACAACCCCCATCTGTGGACGTCGGGCCCTCATACCATCCTCGTGGAGTCGGTTTCTAACCGTTTGTGCAGACACATGCACATTTGTGGCCTGCTGGAGGTCATTTTGCAGGGCTCTGGCAGTGCTCCTCCTGTTCCTTCTTGCACAAAGGCGGAGGTAGCGGTCCTGCTGCTGGGTTGTTGCCCTCCTACGGCCTCCTCCACGTCTCCTGGTGTACTGGCCTGTCTCCTCGTAGCGCCTCCAGCCTCTGGACACTACACTGACAGACACAGCAAACCTTCTTGCCACAGCTCGCATTGATGTGCCATCCTGGATGAGCTGCACTACCTGAGCCACTTGTGTGGGTTGTGGAGTCCGTCTCATGCTAACACGAGTGTGACAGCACCACCAACATTCAAAACTGACCAAAACATCAGCCAGGACAGCATAGGTACTGAGAAGTGGTCTGTGGTCCCAACTGCAGAACCACTCCTTTATTGAGTGTGTCTTGCTAATTGCCAATAATTTCCACCTGTTGTCTATTCCATTTGCACAACAGCAGGTGAAATTGATTGTCAATCAGTGTTGCTTCCTAAGTGGACAGTTTGATTTCACAGAAGTTTGATTAACTTGGAGTTATATTGTGTTGTTTAAGTGTTCCCTTTATTTTTTTGAGCAGTGTATTTTCTAATAACCGTCATCTCCTAAATCCTTTTGTTAAAGTGCAATATTTTTAACTTCATTATTAATTTAGTTTAACATTGATTATGCTTTTTCATAATGATTAACTGACATAATTACATAGCCTGTAATTTCTGATAATTAAATAATAAATAAATACTTTTAATGTATTTTTACCATAATGTTTGATGCTGTCAGGAAAGTGGGATGTTGTGTTTTCTCTGTGGTTCTACACTTCCAGTAGGTATCCACAAGAGGGTGCCACTTATAAAGTAAATTAATAAATTGTTCAGTCAGTATTGTATAGAAACATCCCATCCTACAAGGTGGATAGATCACAGTAGTTTTTACAAAAGGCAGCTAGGAATGCTAAGAAGGTAAATTATTTTCTGAATAAAATAACTGAATCAGAACCAATAATTGTGTAATTTCAGATTTGGGAACCGGGGTTTTGGGACCTGTGTGTGGGGGATTTCTATTTCCTTCCACCTCCTCAGGTTCTCCACTAGATGGAGCCATGGGGCTGCTGTCACCAGAGAGCAGACCTGCTGCTTATTGATCGCACCTGCAGATAATCCCCGTTGTTATCCTGGCTTTAAGAGGAGCAGGGTGTCAGTCCTTTGATGCCTGAGTGTTGTCTACTATGGTACTTCAAGTCTCAGAGAAGTCACCACTGTGTTTTTTTCCTCAAGTTTTTGTGATAACCTTTGAGCTCACCTTTCTGATCTTTTTTGAAGGTCTTCTCTGTGTTTCCATGGGATTTGCTCTTTAGTGTCACCCTGGTTACCTTCTCAAGTCTCAAGATCCTCTGTCCATTTCCTGGTTCCATCTTCCTTGACTGACGACTCCCAAACTCCTTTTTCTCAAGTACTCGCCACTTGTCTTCACTCTGCTACTTGGTCTGAGCTTTGGACTCTGGGATGGAGCTGATGTAAGTATGGAGAAGGACTTAAAACAATGACTGGTATGTCCCTGTTGTGAGTTTGGCTGACTGACGTAGATCAGATGGAGCAATTTGAGCCATACGTGCTCGGATTGTATGGCTCAAATTGCTCCAAACTGAGCCGTACAGTAAGCTTATGAGCTTACTGTACGGCTCATCAGTAAGAGAGAGAATTTAGCATGCAGTTTTGTCCTCACTCCGCTACCTACTCAGCTCTCGTCTACTCTGTTTTCAGTGATCCAGTTGTTCCCAGCTTCCAGTCTGCTGAGTCGACCAGACCTCTTTCAGAACAGAATTCTCTCATACAATCTCATGATTCTGTCCTTAGATGTCTCTGTGATCAACAGGATCAAACTAATCAATGTCTGGATCAATTAACCCACCTCTTGCACAACTTTCAAACCAGCTTCTCCTCCTTCCCCTGACCGAGCTCCAGCTCCACCCACAATTCCAGTCTACCCATGAGTTTTTCGTCTCACTTCACCAGAAAAATGTGCAGGTGATGTAAGCCATTGCAGGGGTTTCCTGTTGCAATGCTCACTGTTACAATGCTTTTAACCACTCTCCTCAAAGTTTTCCACATGACGGTTCTAAGATAAGCTACATCATCTCATTACTCACAGGCAGAGTGTTGGAGTGGGTGGAAACCTGGTTCCAAGATGTCAACGGATTATAGCATTATGTTCAAAGAATTCTTGGTGGAGTTTAAGCAAACTTTCAGTCAGGATCCCGATCACACTTCTCTGTCCAGAAATCCATAGAAATTAAAACAGGGTAATAAATTAGTCGCAGAATTTGCCATTGACTTCAGAATCTGTGCAGCTGCTTCCGACTGGAATGCATCTGCGCTTAAAAGTCCCTTCTTCCATGCACAAAACAAATTTTTGAAAGTTGAATTGGTTACATTAGACTAACCAAATTCTCATAATGAATTAATTTCCTTTGTTACCTGTTTGGATAATTGACTGCAGGAACGTAATACAAGAGATTTCCAACTTCCAGGTCCAACCCACCTTGCACTACTCCCATGTTATGCCCACCTTCTCCACCAAAAACCTCAGAGCCTGAACCTATGCAGATCGGTAGAACCCGGTTAACTCCAGTGTCAGAGGCATAGGGATTCAAAGCAGTGCCTTATTGCAGGGTAGTGGGACATTTTATTGCACACTCCCGTTCGACCAAAAGCCCAAGTTCGCCAGTAGATTCGAGGAGGCTGGAGGGCCACCTGAAAGAGAAATCATCTCCCCGACTACTGCTCCCTGCCACACTAGAATTCAATAATGGTTCTCTTTGATTCCGGCTGTGAACACAATTTAATAGATTGAGGCATAATTCAACAATCCCAGATTGAGACTTTTCCACTTATCTCTCCACTACGAGTCACTGCTCTCGATGGCAAGCCATTACCTCAGATCATTCACATGACTAAACTCCTCCATCTCATCATCTCTGGCAAACACTGTGAAGAAATTTCCTTTTTTGTTTTTCGCACATCTAAGTCTTCTGTTGTCCTAGGTTTTTTCTGGTTACGACAACACAATCCACACATCAACTGGTCCAAATTAGATATTTGAGTCCTGGTCTTCTTCTTGTCACTCCACTTGTCTCCGTTCCACCTTTCCCCCCACATATACCTTCTGAATATCACAATCTCGCTGCAGAATTCAGTAAAACCAAAGCTTTTTCTTTACCCCCTCATCAACCATATGATTGTGCTATTGATCTCCTGTCTGGTGCTCCATTACCCTCCAGTCAGTTATTTAACATTTCACGCCCAGAACAAGAAGCCATGGAGACTTGCATAAGAGACTCGCTTGCTGCAGACATAATGCGCTGCTCTTCTTCCCCGTTAGGAGCGGGGGTTTTCTTTGTGGAAAAGAACGATGGATCCCTGCGTTCCTGCATCAACTACCGTAGTTTGAACCAAATCACTGTCAAAAATAAATATCCTCTTCTTTTAATCTCCTCAGCTTTCAAACCAGTTCACGGGGACACCATCTTTATAAAACTCGACCTCCGCAACGTCCACCACTTGCTCTGGGTCTGCCAGGGGGCTGAACGAAAGACCACCTTCAAAACTCCCATAGGACATTTTGATTATCTGGTGATGCCATTCGGTCTCTGCAATGCTCCCGCCTTCTTCCAAACCCTCATTAATGATGTCCGCCAAGATTTTCAGAACATTTTGTTTTTTGTGTACTTTGATGACATCCTCATATACTCCAAAACTCCGTCAGATCATAGTAAACATATACGTATGGTTCTCCAGCACCTTCTAGAAAACAAACTGTATGACAAAGCAGAGAAGTGCGACTGTCATAAATCATCAGTTACCTTTTTAGGGTACAACCTCAGGGCGGACAGGTATGGCCTACTCCTGAAAAGATCCAGGCAGTTCTTGACAGGGCCTTACCACAAACATGCAAACAACTACAAAGATTCCTGGGTTTCATTCATTTCTATGGCTGCTTTATCAGAAACTAGTCAAACAGCTGCACCTTTAATGGCCCTAACCTCCAAGACTTCATTTTTTGGACCCCCAAAGCCAACACCACCTTCCTCTGTCTAAAAAACTTGTTTTCTCACACGCCCATACTCAGCCAGCCCAACCCCAGCAAGCAGTTCATTGTGGCAGTGGATGCATCTGAGACTGGAGTTGGAGCTGTCCTCTCCCAGTGTACAAGTTCTGATAACAAAATTCACCTATCTGCATTCTTTTCCTGCAGGCTCTCTCCCACCAAGAGTAATTATGACATAGGCGATAGAGAGCTAATGGATATAAAACTTGCCTTGGAGGAGTGGAGTCATTGGTTGGAGGGTGCAGAACATCCTGTGCTGGTCTGGACAGAACACAAGAACCTCTCTTATCTCCAAGCAGCCAAACATTTAAATCCCCGACAATACCATTGGTCACTATTCTTCTCCTGTTTTAACGTCTCTATTTCTAACAGACCCGGTTCGAAGAACATCAAGCCTGACACACTATCCAGACTACACTCACCTGATGAATCTGTGAAAGAATCTTCTCCAATTCTTCCGCCCACCTGCTCCACAGCCACCATCACCTGGAAAATAGAAGACGTCATTAATCAAGCTCTACGGTCCAAACCAGGTCCTAAAACTTGCCCACCTAACCATACGTATGCATCCGCCTCAATCAGAGCCGGCGTCATCCACTGGTTCCATTCTGCCAAATTCTCTGCTCATCCCAGAATCAGTAGAACTACAGCTCTCATCAATCACCACTTCTGGTGGCCATCAATTCATTAAGATGTCAGAGAATACATCCTTGCCTGTTCAATCGGTGCCTGCAACAAATCTTCTCATCACCATACGGTCTGCTCCAACCTCTGGCCATCCCCAAGAGACCCTGGTGCCACATCTTTTAGACTTTGTCACAGAATTCCTCGTATTCAAAGGTATGACCACCATCTTAACCATTATCGACCATTTTTCTAAGGCTTGTCACCTTATTCCCCTCAGAAAACTTCCCACCACATTCCAGACCGCCCAACTCCTTATCAAACATGTCTTCTGTCTTCATGACATCCCACAAGAAATCCTATCAGACCAAGGTCCTCTGTTCATTTCACAAGTCTGGAAACAATTCTGCTCAGCCATCGGAGCCATCCGGTTATCATCCACAATCCAACGGACAGTCCGAACGAATGAATCAAGAACTGGAATCCACCCTTAAATGCCTTACTTCCACAAGTCCATCTGAATGGAACCATACCCTGGGTTGATTGTGCTCACAACACACACATCTCTCTCGGTTATCAACCTCTGCTTTTCCTTGCAGTTGAGAAAGAAATCAGTTACTTCTGTTCAAAACTACATCCGTAATTGCAGAAACATCTGGTCAAATACCATCACTGTTCTAAACTGCACTTCAGAACAGAACCGCCTCTTCGCTGACTGGAGAAGGATCCCAGCTCCACAATGCTCACCTGGTCAGAAGGTTTGTTGTTCCCGGCTTCCAGTCAAACCCTGAGAAGAGCTCATTCATTCACATTTTCTTGTTTGTTCAAGAATCTTTATTTACTTCTCTTTTCATCTCCTGAGAGTGTTCTGCATGCGAGCCGAAAACCTACCTAAAATCATAACACAGAGGTTTTTCATGCAAATGTAAACTGTCATCTAATAAAATCTTTTGTTAAAGTGAACTATTTTTATTCACTTTATTATTGACTTTATTATTGACTTAATTTAATATTGATTATACTTTTTTATTATCAATTGACATGATTCCCATTTTTATAACCTGTCATTTCTATTAATTTCTCATATTTTTTAAATGTACTTTTATCATAATGTTTGCAACTTCTGGACTGTGTTTCATGTTAAAATTATGCTGATTATCAGATGGATGCATTTACTTTCTCTCTTCATATTTCCCAGTTGCCAACTGTGAAAAGTGCACTCCTGGTTGGACTTGGTACGACGGTCGATGTTTCCATTTTGTGAAAGTTAAAATGTCCTGGGCTAAAGCTGAGGTACAACAGATGTGATGGTCACAGCAGATTTCAAAAAAATGTAAATTTATTGATATAACACAATAAGATTCACCAACAACAAGGTTACAGAAACTGATTTCCGTTAAACAAATAGAACCATAATTTCTAAAGGTCGATATTCAGCTGCACCAACTGTCTCACTGCACAGAGGAAAGTTTAAACCTGTGTTGCCTTTTTCAGATATTCTGCCTCTCATTGGGTGGACATCTGGCCTCAATGCGCAGTACAAATGAGTACAACTTCATCAGAGAGCTTATCGTCACTGAATCTGGAAGAGACACACAAACTTGGGTTGGAGGTTTTGATTCAGCAGAGGTGAGATTTTAAAACCATATAAATAACTCTGTTTGGTTGATCACTTTTTATGTCAAGATGCATTTCTCATGGCACTTTTTGTAAATGCTTTGAGACGACCTTTGTTGTGAATATTTGTTATATAAATAAACTGAATTGAATTGAACAGGTGTTCCTAATAAAGTGGTCAGTTCAGTCAACTTGAACTAACAAACTTGGTTCTGTTGGAGTTTCTGGTTCACATTTTCTCTGAGTGACAGAAGTCTATGTTGATTCTGTGTGATTTGTTTGCATAGGAACTTAAAAATAAGATGTTCTTTCAGGAAGGCACCTGGATGTGGAGTGATGGTTCCAAGTTTATGTTTCATCACTGGGGCCTCGGTGAACCAAGCAATAGCGGTGGAAACCAAAACTGCATGGACATCAACTTTGCAGGTATTTATTACTGGGAAATGATTACTTGTAATTTTATTCAAGTAATGATATTATATTTTTATAATATCTTTGTGTCTGGTGGCTTAGTAAGTAGGAGTTTGTCCTGTAATCGGTGGGTTCCTGGTTCGAACCCCCACTCCATTCATGTCTGTTGTGTTTTTGGGCAAGACACTTCATCTGCCCTGCATGCTTTCTGCAACTGATCCAATCATGTCCAAGTCTTTGTCAAAGGTTTGCAGTCAGGATTTGTCTCTTTGTCTCTTTACAGGACGAGACCATGTGAATGATAATGTCTGTGGCGTGTTGCTCCCCTTCGTCTGTGCCAGACACGTCAAAGCTCTTCATGTCATTTAATCTGAAATGCCCATATGGCTTTCCTACTGGTCATGTCACTTCCCCCTGGATGTCAAGCCTTGATGACATCACTGCTGGAAGAACCTGATTTCACTTCAGTTGATCATTTAAATAAATATTTTCTTTCTATGAAATCTGATTGATTTAATTATAGGATTTAAAATATGTAAAAATTCCAATTAAGCAGCAACTTATAAATTAATTGGTAATAGTTCTAAATCTCAGCTATAACTTTATGCTGAAAATCATCAGAATATCAGTGCATCAGTATAGTAATAACAATCTATGAAATATGAACAGTTTTCATAAACTCTGTACCACCTGTTTTGAACAAATTCACTAGTGTCACAAATATTTTACACCTAATGAAACCTTGTAAAAATGTTTGTCATCATAAACCTCTGAAACACCAGAGCATCTTTAGTTAAAAATCTGTTGACCCAACCAGAATACTGCAGATGGGTCGTTATTAGGTTTTACAGCAGGACGATGATCCAAAACACACATGAATACAGACATTTTTCAGCAGACGGAGAATCAACTTCCTAACGCTGGAGATATGAGTTTAATTATGCTTGTTTTTAGTAGGCCTCAGTTTAGGTTCGATTTATACTCATGGTTTAATCAATATACAACTTAGTCAGTAGGGCTTTTTTCTTTACATATAATAATCATGATTTGATTAGAATCAGTCTATGTAGCGCAGTGTTTTATAGTACATCAGTTTAAGAGTTTAAGTAATCTATTCATCTGAAAAATGTTTCTAGTTCATTATAATCAAAGAAGTAGAAAACTAATCAGAAAATATTGAGTGTAATAGTTGTCTTAGTGTTGAAATTGCTCATGTCTGTTATAGGAGTTTAAAGATATTATATGAATCAAATCAATCAAAATCTGCTGTTTAATGTAGTAATGCACTGGGTCAAAGGAGAGTTCAGGAAAGCTCTGTGCAGACTCAGCAGCTAGTTTGGAGCTGTTTGAACAGATGAAAGTAAATTCTGTCCCACGCTCTTTGAGTAGAAAATGTTTCTGCATTGAATAGCACATCCATTTTTCTTAGCTTGGGAAAACTATGGTAAGGAGGTGTGAGAGGATGGCTTGGATAGAGGATAGATTCATTCTGTGACCTTTGGTAGAATTGTTTTCTTATAAAATGACACCTGCATTGGATCCGGGCAGAAGTCTCCCGCGTTGCCTACGTGCAGCAGATTTCTGCTGGGATGTAGGATGAGTCCACCTCTAAACGATAACATCAGAAAGCAAAAACACACCTTGATGTACTTTGATATAAAAGTAACTGAGCTAAGACAGTTAGTTTAGATCACTGATGTGGGACTGTTTTTTTCCTGGGTCGCACAGCGCTCTCTGGAGAAATGTCTTCATATTTTGCATTTTTCTAAGGTAATTAATGCTTTCTTTTAGATTTGGTTTCTAATGGCCATGTTGAGACATTACATGACTTATCGTGCAGCATTACTGTCCATTGAGTCAGGAATATCAGTGGTCAGAAAAATACCACAATCACGGAAAAATCAGAAAAAAGGACACAATGTTTAGCGGTTCAAAGCTACGACAGCCATAGACACAGCGCCTTGCGAAAGTATTCAACCCCCTTGAACTTTTCAACCTTTTTCCACTTTTCAGGCTTCAAACATAAAGACCTAACTGTCAGGATCTGTGTTTTTCTGTGTGTTTATTTAGAGTTTTCTGTGTCTCTGAGTCTCCGTGTTGTCCTGTCTCCCTTTGATTAGTCCCCAGGTGTTTCTCGTTCCCTGATTACCTCCTGTGTATTTAGTGTCACCTGTGTGTCTGTGTCTTTGTCGGGTCCTTGTCGTGTGTCTAAGCAAGTCGTGTGTTGTCGTTTGTCCTCGTATGTCCTGTTGCTACCAGTGCTGAGCCTCTGCCTTCCGCTCTGCTGTGCTGCCAGGATTTTGGACTGTTTTTTGGATTTGTTTGCACCTCGTTCTAATGATTAAATCTCCATTATCATCTCATCCTGGGTCTGCTGCGTCTGCCTCACCATTCACATCACCGCACTTCCATCCATCCATCCATCTTCTTCCGCTTATCCGGGGTCGGGTTGCGGGGGTAGCAGCTTCAGAAGGGAGGCCCAGACTTCCCTCTCCCCGGTCACTTCTTCCAGCTCTTCCGGGGGAATCCCGAGGCGTTCCCAGGCCAGCCGAGAGACATAGTCCCTCCAGCGTGTCCTGGGTCTTCCCTGGGGCCTCCTCCCGGTGGGACGTGCCCGGAACACCTCACCAGGGAGGCGTCCAGGAGGCATCCTGACCAGATGCCCGAGCCACCTCAACTGGCTCCTCTCGATGTGAAGGAGCAGCGACTCTACTCTGAGTCCCTCCCGGATGACTGAGCTTCTCACCCTATCTCTAAGGGAGAGCCCAGCCACCCTACGGAGAAAACCCATTTCGGCCGCTTGTATCCGCGATCTCGTTCTTTCGGTCATGACCCAAAGCTCATGACCATAGATGAGGGTGGGAACGTAGATCGACCGGTAAATCAAGAGCTTCGCTTTTTGGCTCAGCTCTCTCTTCACCACGACGGACCGGTACAGCGCCCGCTTAACGGCAGACGCTGCACCAATCCGCCTGTCGACCTCCCGGTCAGCAGCACACCATCCCCACTATAAACAGTGTTGGTGCTGTACTGCTTCCCCCCCCGAGACGCCGGATGGTGGACCAGAATCGCCTCGAAGCCGTATGGAAGTCTTTCTCCATGGCCTCTCCAAACTCCTCCCACGCCCGAGTTTTTGCCTCAGCAACCACCCGAGCTGCATGTCGCTTCGCCCGCCGGTACCCATCAGCTGCTTCCGGAGTCCCACAGGCCAAAAAGGTCCGATAGGACTCCTTCTTCAGCCTGACGGCATCCCTCACCGAAGGTGTCCACCAACGGGTTCGAGGGTTGCCGCCGCGACAGGCACCGACAACCTTGTGGCCACAGCTCCGATCGGCCGCCTCGACAATGGAGGCACGGAACACGGTCCACTCAGACTCCATGTCCCCCACCTCCCCCGGGACGTGTTCGAAGTTTTGCCGGAGATGGGAGTTAAAGCTCCGTCTCACAGGGGATTCCGCCAGACGTTCCCAGAAGACCCTCACAACACTGTTTGGGCCTGCCAGGTCTGACCGGCTTCCTCCCCCACCACCTGGAGCCAACTCACCACCAGGTAGTGGTCAGTGGACAACTCCGCACCTCTCTTCACCCGAGTGTCCAAGACATACGGCCGCAGATCCGATGAAACGATGACAAAGTCGATCATCGAACTGCTGCCTAGGGTGTCCTGGTGCCAAGTGCGCATATGGACACCCTTATGCTTGAACATGGTGTTCATTATGGACAATCCATGACGAGCACAGAAGTCCAACAACAGAACACCGCTTGAGTTCAGATCGGGGGGGCCGTTCCTCCCAACCACGCCCCTCCAGGTCTCACTGTCATTGCCCACGTGAGCGTTGAAGTCCCCCAGCAGAACAAGGGAGTCCCCAGGAGGAGCACTCTCCAGTACCCCCTCTAAGGACTCCAAGAAGGGTGGGTAATCTGAACTGTTCGTTCGGCCCGTAAGCACAAACGACAGTCAGGACCCGTCCCCCCACCTGTAGGCGGAGGGAGGCTACCCTCTCACTCACCGGGGTAAACCCCAACGTACAGGCGCCGAGATGGGGAGCAACAAGTATGCCCACTCCTGCCCGACGCCTCTCACCCTGGGCAACTCCAGAGTGGAAGTATGTCCAGCCCCTCTCAAGGAGACTGGTTCCAGAACCAGAGCCATGTGTCGAGGTGAGACCGACTATTTCTAGTCGGAACCTCTCGACCTCACACACTAGCTCCAGCTCCTTCCCCACCAGAGAGGTGACATTCCACGTCCCAAGAGCTTCTGCAACCGAGGATCGGACCGCCAGGGTCCCCTCCCTTGGCCGCCACCCATCACACAATGCACCCGACCCCTTTGGCCCCTCCCACGGGTGGTGGGCCCATGGGAGGGGGGGCCCATGTTTCCTCTTCGGGCTGAGCCCGGCCGGGCTCCATGGGTAAAAGCCCGGCCACCAGGCGCTCGCCATCGTGCCCCCCCTCCAGGCCTGGCTCCAGAGTGGGGCCCCGGTGACCCGCGTCCGGGCGAGGGAACACCAAGTCCAAGGTTTTCATTCATCATTGGGGTCTTCGGGCTGAGCTTTGTCTGGTCCCTCACCTAGGACCTGTCTGCCTTGGGTGACCCTACCAGGGGCATGAAGCCCCAGACAGCATAGCTCCTAGGATCATTGGGGACACTCAAACCCCTCCACCACGATAAGGTGGCAGCCCAAGGAGAGGCATCACCGCACTTCATGACACTAAAATTGTTACTATTTTGTGAAGAATCAACAAGTAGGACACAATTGTGAGGTAGAACAAAATTTATTGGATAAGCAGGTCCCAGGTACTGCTGTGGAGAATTTAAAGCCGGATTTGGATACAAAAAGATTTCCCACGCTTTAAACATCTCAAGGAGCACTGAGCAAGTGATCATATTGAAATGGAAGGAGTATCAGACCAAATCCACCAAGACCCGGCCGTCCCTCTAAACTTTCTTCTGGAACAAGGAGAAGAAAGATCAGAGATGCAGCCAAGAGGCATATGATCACTCTGGAAGAACTGCAGAGATCAACTGCTGAGGCGGGAGAGTCTGTCCATAGGACAACAATCAGTGGTACACTGCACAAATCTGACCTTTATGGAAGAGCTGCAAGAAGAAAGCCATTTCTCAAAGATATCCAAAAATGTCTGGTTTAAAATTTGCCACAAGTGATGTGGGAGACACAGCAAACATGTGGAAGAAGGAGCTCTGGTCAGATAAAACCAAAATCAAACTTTTTGGTCACAATCCAAAACGAAAGACAGCTCATCACCCTGAACACACCATCCCCACTGTCCATCATGGTTTGGGCCTGCTTTTCTTCAGCAGGGACAGGGAAGATGGTTAAAATTGATGGGAAGCTGGATGGAGCCAAATACAGAACCATTCTGGACGAAAACCTGTTAGAGTCTGCAAAAGACCTGAGACTGGGATGGAGATTTACCTTCCAACAAGACGAAGATGCCAAACATAAAGCAAAACCTACAATTCAATGGTTCACAAATAAACGTATCCAGGTGTTAGAATGGCCAAGTCAAAGTCCAGACCTGAATCCAATCGAGAATCTGTGGAAAGAGCTTAAAACTGCTGTTCACAAGCGTTCTCCATCCAACCTCACTGAGCTCCAGATGTTCTGCAAGGAAGAATGGGCAAGAATTTCAGTCTCTTGGTGTGTAAAACTGATAGAGACAAAACCAAACAACTTGCAGCTGTAATCGCAACAAAAGGTGGCACTACAGAGTATTAACGCAAGAGGGCCGAATAATATTGCAGCCCCCACTTTGCAGCTTTTTATTTGTTAAAAAGTTTAAAATACCTAATAAATTTTGTTCCACCTCATGATTGTGTCCCACTTGTTGTTGGTTCTTCACAAAATAATAAACATTTTAGATCTTTATGTCTGGAGGCTGAAAAGCGGCAAAAGGTTGAATACTTTCGCAAGGCACTGTAACAATGTTCAAGGGTTTCACATTTAACAGGTGAGAAAAAAGTTTTCATTTAAAGAAAATATTGAAAAAGTGCACAGTACATCAGTTATGGTAGCCTAACTGTTGCTAATCTACTATTGACTCTGATAACCTACAGTATATGCTGCACAGTTTGGTGTGTTTTGGTTTTGTTAGCACTGAAATAAGACAATCCACACACCAACTCATTATGTAGAGCAGGTGTTTAAATCAGCTAATCAACCACCGCAGGTGGTCAGGAGAAAACTAATCACAATTTAGACAGCAAGCCTGACAGCATAATGTAACGGACTAGATGTTCTGTTTTGGTGTTTCAGGTACATATTGTGTGGGAAATGTTTGCTTTTTGGTATCGCTTTCCCCTCATACGTTTGAATGTAATCTCTGCTCTATCTGCTCGTTGAGCTGTTGTCTGTCGGTTTCCCATGGCAACAGATCAGCGTTTAGGATAATGCTGACAGAGTGAGAAAAGGCAGAATGAAAGTGGGTTTGCCTAGTTTTGTTCTTCACCTGTTTATCAGCTTTATTGTGGCACACTGCAGTCACTGCAATTTCTTAAACAAACGACAAAAACTGAACTTATTCCCTCCTTTGTATGTAGAGCATGGCGATGTTTATAACAGTCATCAAACTGTGGCTCCTACAGCATATTTAAGACAAAATGGTTGAACAATATAAGAAAAATTTGTCCTTTCTTGCATCTTGATAGAACTAACAGAAAGAATCATCTCTAGACCTCTGTGACAGGATTGTCTTGAGACATAAATCTAGAGAAGGATCCAGAACCTGCCCTGTTTTTAACACAGGAGGACTGAAGCTGGTTTTTGAGTCTTCAGGATGGCCGAATGCTCTTGTCCTCTGCCACAGAGTCCTTCTGGCATGACAGATCCCACTTCTGACACCAAGAATGTGTTGAAATATGAAGCAGTAATTTGTTCAATGATTAATGGAGAGGCTGTTATGCTGCCATCTGCTGTGTCTTCTGAGTACTGCAGTTGTATTGTACCGTTCTGAGAAAGACAATAAATGAACGCACGTTGAAACGCCTGTTCTCTTCAGGTTATGGGCCCAGAGCGTCGCAAAAAGTTCTGTAAGTGAAGTTTTTTGAGTCAGATAGACGGAATTGTGGGATTCACAATGGATGATAAGATGTTTATCGACAAGCTGAGCGGACCAGAGAACTGGGCAACGTGGAAGTTTCAGATGGAGCATTTGCTAAAAGCTAAAGGACTATGGGGTAGTGATGGTGAGATGAAGCCTCATGAGGCATTGAACCACTTGAGCCAACTGGTTCAGAAAGGGTTCATTTCTTGAGGCTTCATGTGCACACGAAACCACCTACTGGCCAGGTGTATAATCACAGCCAGCTGTATCTTAACAGGTGTGATGCATTGAATTTTTGTCTATTATGGCTCTTGGGAATGACGTCACAAAAGGTGTAGGACGAAATCATTTGTCTACATAAATTATGTATACACATATGTGTATAATAAAATATTGTTTGAATGTATTCTCTGTGTGTAATTATTCCCAAAATAGTAGTGTCATGTGATATGGCATGTTGTGTAATAATGTTTTTCTGTGACTCTAGAAAAATGGCCTGGGCTTAATCAGGCAGAGGACAGTGAAAGTGCTTGTGGAACTAGGGAGGGGGTAGTGAATAGGCTAATGCTTGTGTAACTTGGATGATTTCATGCATTTTTATTAAGAAACAACAATTTCTCCACAGTTTTTGGTTTCAAACGATTTCTCTTTTTTGACACTACATGGATGAGGTGTTATTATTGTACCCCAACTCCTTAGGAGCACAATAAACACCTCACCTTTACAGAAAATAACAAACAGTGAAAAATACAGTTCCTCATAAGCAAACATAATGCATCTGCAAATGTTCAGTTCACCTTACCTTGTTAGGGCTTATCAAATCAAAATGTTCCCACATAGGGGAAATCCTCCTCTTTCTCGCTGGCTCCATCCATCCATCCATCCATCCATCCATCCATCCATCCATCCCCTAAACTCTCCAAACACCAAACTAACTGTCTCAAACTAAATAACCACTATCCAAACTCTGCTATCCAAACTATCAAAACTCTATCCACTCTCTCAACTGACCGCAACTCGCCTACAACAACCCACATTTTGAATGGAGCCTGTGGGGTTTCTAAAGCTGTCAAACCCCGCGCCAAACATCTGAGCCACTTCCCGAAGCAGTCACGTGGTACAGCCGGGCAGCGAGGCTTCGGACGTCATCGTCTTCGGCTCCTCCCCTAAATGAAGCAAGCCTCGATACGCGCCTCGAAGCCTCGGCACATCACGTAACATCACTACTATGGGGCATGCTAACGGAGACGGATATGCTAACTCCGGACGCTAGCGCACAAGCTCAGGAAGAATTCGAGAGACGGAGAGAAAGAGCATTTTCCATGTTAGTGCTAAATGTGAGTACACCCCAGTTGTATTTAATAACAAGCTGTCAAACTCCAAAAGAGGCTTGGGACATGCTAAAAGGACATTTTGAGAGAGACACTTTAGCAAATAAACTGTTCTTGAAGAAGAAATATTTCAGATGTGAAATGAAAGAAAAGGACAGCTTAAATGACCATTTAAAACGAATGAAGGAACTGACTGATCAGCTAAGAGCAATAGGTGCTGTAATTGAAGAGGAAGATCAGATTGTAACACTCCTGGGTAGCTTACCACCAAGCTATGCTACGATTGTCACTGCTCTAGAAACAAAGATGGACAATTTGACATTGCGGTTTGTTCAGCAAGCATTAATCAATGAAGAGCAAAAAAGAGTCAATGTTAATGATGTCTACAGTGCTGCTACGTCAGGTGGTGCATTAGCCATGTCAACACAAGTTCACAGAGAAATGCAGGACCATTCAAAAGTAGGGGGAGCTGAAAGACAGAGTTCATGGAGATGTTACAAGTGTGGCAAAGAAGGACACATAAAGCGTAACTGTCCAAGCTGGGAAAAACAAATCAAAAATCACAAAGCCAAAAATGCGGTATGTGAAAATGAAGAAGACCCATCTGAGAGTGCCTTTGTTGCAGAAAATGCAAATCTAACTGAAGGACCAGTACAAGATGAGTGGTTGATTGATTCTGGAGCATCAAAACACATGACCTGTGACAAAGAAATCCTTCAAAACTACCAGCAGTTTTCAAAAACACAGTCTGTAAAACTGGGTGATGGCAGGGTGGTGGAAGCTCAAGGATTTGGCATTGTTAAATTGAACATGACCTTCAAAATAAGTGATGCTAAACCTGCCACAATGTATGATGTGTTATACGTCCCAAAGTTGTCTGGAAATCTTTTTTCAGTGGGAGCTGCTACAAGAAAAGGAAATACAGTGCAGTTCAAAAACTCTCGGTGCTACATACGCGGCAAGGATGGAACTCTTCAAGGAATGGGAACACAAAGATCTGATGGACTGTATCAGTTGGATATTAAAGGATCTACGCCGGTCTGTCATAGTGCATCAAGTGCATCAGTAACAACTAATCTGTGGCATCAGCGCTTAGGTCACACCACCAAACTAAAGAAACTAGAAGCTCTGGTGAATGGAGTGAAATTCTCTACAGACAAAGAACTTTCTTTCTGTGAAGCCTGTGTGGAAGGAAAGCTCACAAGACAGTAAGGCAGTGGGAAAAATCCGTTCCAGACGTAAGCTGCAACTGATCCATAGTGATGTCTGTGGACCCATGCAGACTGAATCCATCGGTGGGTCAAAATACTTTGTAACCTTCATTGATGACTTTTCTCGCTGTTGTAAGGTTTACTTCATGAAACAAAAAAGTGAAGTCTTAAGCAAATTCAAGGAATTTGAGAGAACATTCTCCAATGAGTGTGGACACAAAGTTGCAAGACTGAGATCAGATAATGGTGGGGAGTACATTTCAAGTGAGCATGTTGTCACATACTAAGCTACCAAAGATGCACTGGGCTGAAGAAGCAGCAACAGCAGCCTACATACAAAACAGATTGCCAACATCTGTTCTGAAGCAAGAGACACCCTACCAACGATGGTCTGGTAAAAAACCTGACATGAACCATGTGAGAGTGTTTGGTTGTGTTGCTTGTGCACATGTTCCAGATGCTGAAAGATGAAAACTTGACAAGAAAGCTGTAAAGCTCAGGTTTGTGGGATATGCAAACAACGCAAAAGGATATCATCTGTTTGATGAAGAAAAAAGAAGAATTCTGATTCGAAAGGATGTCATCTTTAATGAGTCGGACTTTGACTGGAAACAGAAGGAGGAAGTTTCCTGTCCAGAGAAAGAGGTGATTACCATCACAGAAGAAAAGGAAACAACTGATGATGACGTCACTGTCGATGAAACTATTAAAAGAGGAAGCAGAATCAGAAAGGCTCCAAAGAGATATGGATATGACGAGTTTGCAGATATGGTGACTGTTGATCATTGTGCTAATGTGTGTTCTGTCATGGAGCCAATCACACTGAAAGAAGCATTAAAGAGTCCAAATGCAAAAGAATGGCAAGAAGCGGCTGATTTGGAATACCAGTCACTGGAAGAAAATGAAACATGGGACCTGGTGGATCTACCAAAGGACAAAGAGGTCATTGGATCAAGATGGGTGTTCAAAGTCAAGCATCAAAGTGATGGAGAAGTGGAGCGATACAAGTGCAGACTTGTTGCCAAAGGCTACTCACAGCTCTATGGTGCTGACTACTATGAAACGTTTTCGCCTGTAGTACGTTTTAGCTCAATTCGTACGTTATTGTCCTTTGCCATCCAGAATAACCTACATGTACATCAAATGGATGTTGTCACTGCATTCTTAAATGGACACCTGGAGGAAGAAATATACATGGAACAACCTGAGGGATACATCAAACCAGGTCAGGAGCATCTTGTATGCAAACTAAAAAAATCAATCTACGGATTAAAACAGTCTCCTCGTTGTTGGAACAAAGAGTTCACAAAATTCATGATGGATCTTGGATTTAAGCAGAGCACCTCAGATCCCTGTGTGTTTGTGAGGTCATCACAGGAGCTGGAGATGATTGCAGTTTATGTAGATGATCTGATGCTGATTACAGAGTCAACTGAAAGCATGGATGAGTTAAAACAGACTCTCCAAGAGCGCTACAAAATGAAGGACTTGGGTGAACTGTCCTACATCCTCGGCATCTCAGTTATTCAAGACAAAGCAAAAAACTGCATCTTTCTTCACCAGAAACAGTACATTGAAAATATTCTTCAGAAATATGGGATGGATAAAGCAAATCCTGTTGCAACCCCTGCTGACGTCAGTGTAAAGCTGAAAAAGGATGATGCTGTCAGTAATCCTGTCAATCCAAGCACATATCAGTCCATGGTTGGAAGTCTACTGTATGCGGCGATGACAACAAGACCAGACATAGCACAAGCAGTGAGTGCAGTGTCAAAGTTCAATGCAAATCCAAATACTGCACATCTGACTGCTGTGAAGAGGATTCTTCAATACCTGAAGGGAACTGTTAACCTTGCTCTAAAGTATGACTGTTCAGGGGACAAAGATTTGACTGGTTCTTCTGATGCTGACTGGGCTGGAGATCAAGACGACCGCCGTTCAACAACAGGCAACATATTTCTACTCAGCGGAGGAGCAGTGAGCTGGCTAAGCAAAAAACAAGCAACGGTTGCACTTTCAACAGCAGAAGCTGAGTATGTTGCTCTCAGTCAAGCAGCTCAAGAAGGAACCTGGCTGAGAAGATTACTGAACGATCTGGGTTTGGTCACAAAGCCCACAGTGATTCTGGAGGACAAACAAGGAGCCATTGCAATAGCAAAGAATCCGGTGGACCATTCAAGAACCAAGCACATAGATATTCGTTACCATTACATTCGTGAATGTGTGCAGAATGGTGAAGTCAAGTTAGAATATTGTCCAACCGATGACATGAAGGCAGATATCTTGACAAAGCCTCTTGCAAGACAGAAGTTTGAGTATTTTAGAAAAAAGATTGGACTTTTTCCAATGTAAATCTGTGATAGAATGTCTTGCTTTGTAGTTTTCATTATAAAGTTGACTATTTTTTGTTGAGTACAGCAAGACAAAAAGTAAACTATAAACAGAAAAGGACTAATACGTTAGTCTTGCAAGTTGAGTTAAAATTTATTTCAGCACTATCTTGTATCTTAATACCATTGTAAAAATTAAGTGGGAGTGTTGAAATATGAAGCAGTAATTTGTTCAATGATTAATGGAGAGGCTGTTATGCTGCCATCTGCTGTGTCTTCTGAGTACTGCAGTTGTATTGTACCGTTCTGAGAAAGACAATAAATGAACGCACGTTGAAACGCCTGTTCTCTTCAGAATGTGGTGGAAATTCCTTATCAAACAGCAAGAGAAACCACTCAAGAATTGATAAAGTTTCAACTTTATCTTTCAAGTGTTTTATTTGAAGGCAGTCAAAGGACTTTGAATCCAACAGAGTCTGGAAAAGCAGAGCAACATCTAACAGATACGTCCATTTTTAATACACTTCTGTTATCAGAGAGTACATTCCATACAAGAACACTGTTCTGGACAGAGAAGCAGAAGTGGCAACATCAGCCGGTTTGGTCCGGTTCTAATCAGTTCTTATGGTAAGTAACTCTTCACGCTACCAGGAAAACGTCCTTGGCCGAATCCTGGAAGATTCTGCAACAACTTGAACACTTTGTAAAAAAGTGACAAAAACGAGAACAGACAGTGACTTACTCAAAGATTTCCACTTCACAGACAAACAAACTGAAGGTATATAAAGTCTGTGTTTCCATCTCTGAGACATCCTGTGACCAGAAACTGCTGCTGGAACAGACTCTTCAACTAATCATCAAAACAAGGTGACATTTAAAGTCCTACTGCTCATCATGATGCTTTATGTCTTGATTGAGTTGATCAGCTTCTATGCACCACAAATCTGGAACAAACTGCCAGAATATTGCAGCTGAAACATTTAGTTCCTTTAAATCTTGACTGACACGTCACCTTTTAGAGTTGCTCTGAGAAAATCACTTGACTAAATGTAATGTTTCAATTGTTGACTGTGTGTTTTTATGACTGTGTGTTTTTGTGATGTAAGCACTTTGAAATGACTTTTTGCTGAAATCAAATAAAATTTGATTTTGATTTGTGACACTAATTATGAACTTTCCTAACGATTCTTTCTACAGATGGCTGCCGGTCTTGTCTTCACTCTGCTTCTTGGTCTGAGCTTTGGACTCTGGGATGGAGCTGATGTAAGTATGGAGAAGGACTTAAATGGAAAAGATGACTGGTATGCTGGGGTGAAAGTAGTTTTAAATTCTTGCTGGTACTATGAGAAAAATTATCAGTGGCTCATTGTGCAAACCAAAATAAATAAAGTCATAAATATTTTACTGTACTATAGGCTACCCGTATGGATAACACAGAAGGAGAAGCACTTCACAATGTGGAAAAGATATGTATTTTGGTTCTGCCATACAGGGTGGAAAGCAATTAATTCCATTTATATCAATTGCTGTAATACCAGTAAAACAACTTGTCTAATTTGTCCTTTAAGTTGTTTCCAAAACCCGAACTTTTAATTTTACTTGAATTTGTTTTGAGTGCAGTTACTCAGTTACATTTGAATTAATAACCATCAATGAGTAAAGATAAACATCAGAAAACACCAGAAACATTTTCTTTAATGAGCAGAACTTTGTTTTGCTCATCACAAAGTAACTGAAGTAAAATTTTAATGAGGCACATGACGCTTTTAATTTTAGTAACTACATATTTAAGTGCAATTTTAAAATCCAAAATAACTGTAGTTTTACTTGAGTAGCCTAATTTTTTTGTGCTATTTCCACTGGCATGTATTAACACTGATAATTTCATCTAGTAGCATCTGCAGTAACGTTTTATCTTCAGCATCGCTATCTTTTCTTTTGAACAAATGATAATTGTTTTCTGCACTTTTACCAGGTTTTTATTTCGCTTCAATTAAAAATTCACTGTCCCGCGGTGTTTTCCTGGTTTTTATTTTAAAGTCTAGACATGATAAACTATTTATTGTTTGTCTTGTCCCAGAGCAAGCAGCATTTTGTACGTTTGTATAGCACCTGTGTAAAGTGAAGAAACTTTGTTTTGTTGGGAATTTTATTCTAAAACTTTGGGTTTTCCATCCACAGGCATGTCAACTGGAAGGTGCGTGCTTCTTTTATTTTTGAAGTTTCTAACACCTAAAAGACAACAATATAAGATAAGAAACTTTTACATAGATCGGCTATATTGGGTCATCCTTTCAGCAAAAGTACAGGACTTAATTTCTTTACAAAGTAAATTAATAAATTGTTTAGTCAGTACATATTGTATAGAAACATCCCATCCCACAAGGTGGATAGGTCCCAGTAGTTTTTACAGAAGGCAGCTAGAAACGCTAAGAAGGCAAATTATTTTCTGAATAAAATATCTGAATCAGAACCAATAAATGTGTCATTTCAGAGGTTTTTCATCTGAATATATTTTGTAATAACTGTCATCTGATAAAATCTTTGGTTGAAGTACAGTATTTTTAGTTGACTATTGATTTAACATTGATTATGCTTTTTTCATAATTATTAATTGACATAATTCCCATTTTCATAAGCTGTAATTTGGATTAATTTATTATATTTTTAATGTATTTTTTACCATAATGTTTGATGAAGCTGAACCTCTTGACTGTGTTTGGTGTTGAAATGATGATGATCATCAGGTGGATGTATTTACTTTCTCTCTTAATATTTCCCAGTTGCCGACTGTGATGAGTGCACTCCTGGTTGGGCTTGGTACGACGGTCGATGTTTCCTGTATGTGAATGTCAAACAGTCCTGGGCTGATGCAGAGGTACAACAGATGTGATGGTCACAGCAGATTTGCTACATTAAAAAGAATGTAAATTTATTGATATAACACAATAAGATTCACCAACAACAAGGTTATAGAAACTGATTTCCGTTAAACAAATAGAACCATAATTTCTAAAGGTCGATATTCAGCTGCACCAACTGTCTCACTGCACAGAGGAAAGTTTAACCAGTGTTTGCCTTTTTCAGATATTGTGTCTCAAATTGGATGGAAATCTGGCCTCAGTGACCAGTAGAAATGAGTACGACTTCGTCAGAAACCTTATCTACAATGAAACTGGACAAAACACACAAACTTGGGTTGGAGCTCATGATTCAGTAGCGGTGAGAATTTAAAACCATATAAATAACTCTGTTTGGTTGATCACTTTTTATGTCAAGATGCATTTCTCATGGCACTTTTTGTAAATGCTTTGAGACGACCTTTGTTGTGAATTGTTGTTATATAAATAAACTGAATTGAATTGAACAGGTGTTCCTAATAAAGTGGTCAGTTCAGTCAAATACATTCCAGTTGATCCTGGTTATAACACGATGCAGTTAATTGCAGATTAGAATAGCAATTGGTCAACAGTTATCTCAGGAAACCCAGTTAGTTGTATTGAATAACTGACTATGCTAAACTCCCTCATGCTGAGGAAGCATGTGGCAACAGTGCAGAGGAATGAGAGGAGACCTCCAACAGAACCAGAACCTGCCTCTGTTTTCCACCGGCTGCTCTGACCAGCTGAGGGTTTTAAATATAAACGATCCAAACACAGTTCATGTTTTCTATAATGAGTGACAGAAGTCTAGGTTGGTTCTGTGTGATTTGTTTGCATAGGAACTTAAAACTAAATGTTCTTTCAGGAAGGCTACTGGATGTGGAGTGATGGTTCCAAGTTTTTGTTTGATCAGTGGTCCTACGGTCAGCCAAATAATTTTGGTGGAGTCGAACACTGCATGGACATCAACTTACATGGTATTAATTACTGGAAAATTACAATCTGTAATTTAATAATTTTGTATAAATGTATGTATCTGGTGGCTTAGTAAGTAGGAGTTTGTCCTGTAATCGGTGGGTTCCTGGTTCGAACCCCCACTCCATTCATGTCTGTTGTGTTTTTGGGCAAGACACTTCATCTGCCCTGCATGCTTTCTGCAACTGATCAAATCATGTCCAAGTCTTTGTCAAAGGTTTGCAGTCAGGATTTGTCTCTTTACAGGACGAGACCATGTGAATGATGATGTCTGTTCCAAGGAGCTTCCCTTCATCTGTGTCAGACCCCTGTACCCTTCTCATGCCTTTTAATCTGAAATGCCCATATGGCTTTCCTGCTGGTGATGTCACTTCCACCTGGATGTCAAGCCTCGATGACATCACTGCTGGAAGAACCTGATTTCACTTTATTTAAATAAATATTTTCTTTCTATGAAATCTGATTGATTTAATTATAGAATTTAAAATATGTCAAGATTCCAATTAAGCAGCAACTTATAAATTAATTGGAAATAGTTCTAAATCTCAGCTATAACTTTATGCTGAAAATCATCAGAATATCAGCGCATCAGTATAGTAATAACAATCTATGAAATATGAAGTTGTCATGAAATGGTGGTGTATGGTGGTGAGGAAAACGCAGCAGGCTCAGGATGAGATGAGATATGGCGGTTTAATAATAATCCATGAAATAAACACAGTCCAAAAACGGTCCAAAAGCCGGGCAGCACGGCCGAGCTGAAGCCAGGGCTCGACGCCGGTAGCAACCCGTAAACGAGGGACGAGAAAACAGACTGGGCACATGGAACGAACAAACGCCAAGAGCGGCAAATACCGACAAGGACCCGACAACGACACAGAGACACACAGGTGACACTAAATACACAAGAGGTAATCAGGGAACGAGAAACACCTGGGGACTAATCAAAGGGAGACAGGACAACACGGAGACTCAGATACACAGGAAAACACGGATCCTGACAGAACTTGACTTAATGCTGTGTTTTGATTGTTGATTCTATGTTGCTTTGTGTTTCTGTGTTTGTAATGATGTAAAGCACTTTGAAATGCCTTGCTGCTGAAATGTGCTATACAAATAAAATTTGATTGATTGATTAGCACCCCCACCCAAGCTATTGGAAACTTGGTGCTTCTAATTGATTTCAGCTTGTCTTCATGCAGACGTAGTCGTAGGTGGAGTGACAGTCACGTTTGGTGGTGTGGAAATATTGTAAAGTGATTTTTGTTGAATGTCACATTGATATATAATCATGAATTTACCTTATGTATGCGTATGGTGTGTGTGAGGGTTAAAATAAAGTATTTTTTGCATGAAACTTTTTCTATTTGTCTTAATAGGTGCACTCTACATATAAATTGAAAATTTATTCATTTTACACATTTGTACCAACCCCTGCGTCTACTTTTTACATAGATACTGTTCGGGTCAATTTGACCCGGCAGTCAGGTTAGTGCAAAAAAAGATTAAAAAATGTCCAATTTTAGCTTGGCAAGACATAAGGAAATACTTGAATATTCCCTCCTTTATCTCAATTAGATCCCCCCTGACT
This sequence comes from Xiphophorus hellerii, assembly GCF_003331165.1. Classification (NCBI taxonomy): domain Eukaryota; kingdom Metazoa; phylum Chordata; class Actinopteri; order Cyprinodontiformes; family Poeciliidae; genus Xiphophorus; species Xiphophorus hellerii. The sequence continues at coordinate 32,106,510 of NC_045672.1, read as the reverse complement.
TTAAACCCAGACCTACCAACTTCTATTAGAAGTATTGGCCTATTGAACTGGTCTTGTTCTGGTCTGAATGATTTCTCTGATTTGTTGATTTCCGGTGCTATGAAATCATTTAATCAAATCAGGGACAAGAGCAACATTCCTCAGAAAGATTTTTATAAATATCTCCAGATTCGACATTTTATGGATTCATTATTTCGGTCCAATGCATTCCGTAGGGAACTGACAGACTTAGAAAATGTTCTGGTTTCCACCAATTCTCCTAAAGGTCTGATTTCCAAATTCTATGCATTCTTCCTCTGCTCTGTACCATCAAACTTTGACTCTGTCAAGCGCTTGTGGGAGCGTGATCTGGAGATGAAATTCAGCCCTTTAGATTGGCTTAAGATTTGCAATGGAACCTTTCCTCAATGCACTTCTATTTCTATACAAGAACAGAATTTCAAACTTTTCTATAGATCCTACTATACCCCTGTTCGTCTTCAGAGAATGTTCCCCAACCGTTCCAATCTGTGCTGCAAATGTTTGAGGCACAGAGGTACTTTTCTCCATCTATTCTGGTCATGTGATTTATGAAGGACCTTTTGGAGGGACGTACATTTGGTGATTGAAAAGGTTTTGGGTGTTCGCTTTTCTTTGTCTCCTGTGTTCTATCTTCTAAATGTTTCCCTCAATCATTTGGATGCACGTTCTAAATCCTTGTTTACAATTCTTCAATTTCTTGCCAAGAAATGTATTTTGTTACAATGGACTTCTCCTTCTGCCCCCACAGTAAATACGTGGCTCACACAGATATCTGTTATCCTTCCTTTGGAAAAGCTGACCCATGATCTTAATCACAAATCAGATACATTTTGACACTTTGGGGTCCCCTTGAGTCTTTTCTGCTTGGTCCCTAGGATTTTATTTTATTTTTATTTTTTATTATTATTATTTTGTTTTATAGCTCTATTTATTCTTGCCTGCTTTTGTTTCTCTGCTCTTGATGGCTGAGGGTTGACGTGGACTGGAGGAGAGGATTGACACCCTGTTTCTCGTGCATGTGGGGCATTTTGTTGTAGTTTTTTTTTTGTTTGTTTTTATGTGTGTATGTGTGTGGCGGCACAGGTTTCTTCTTTGTTCTTTATATTGTAACGAATCTAAAATTAATAGAAATAATATATATTAAAAAAAAAAGTCCAATTTTATATGTTTCCTTGCAGCTATGAACCATATTTCACCACACACACACAAACACAACATACAACACACATGCAAGCCCACTTTCTCACTATTCTCTTTACTTGACTAAGGAACTGCGAGAAAGCAGGTGTTCACACAACTTTTGACGGGAATCTTTTCTGTTCCTGTGGACAAACTCCACCCACTCTGAGTGACACTCAGCAGAAATGGAGGAAAACATAAATACTCTCTACATGACTCATTTGTCTTGATTTTAATCAGGGTTGAAAGTTTCTTTGTTTTATAGAGTATGGAAAGCACCTAAATAAGGAAAAAATAAAGGAAAACGGGAACAAGAGATATAAGGAAGCTGACGTCATTTTAAATGATCTTTTTAGTGTTTATGGAGGAAGATGACCTCACTGCATATTTGAGTGTTTATGGAGGGAAATTATCTCATTGTATTAATTTATGCACTTTGTGTGTGTTGGTGTGAGAAGTGTCAGGCCTGTGTGTGTATGCATGTGTCTTGGTACAGAAAGTGACAACAATGCAGATCTGTGTACTCATGTACCTATCTAACAGAACCATTGAGTTGTGTGTCTGAGTATGTGTGTTGCTGCAGCTGGGATCTGAGCTCTGTTATATATATATTTTTTGTTATTTTGTTTGTCTCAGTATTGTCTGTGTTGGCGGGTTGTGAATAAAATATGGAAGGAGAATGTGATGGAGCTGGGCAGACCCAGGGAATTGGAAACATTTGGGAAAGCAGATTATTAGCTTAGTTAACACAGTACTGGATGTACCAGAAGGGGGAAAAAGAAAAGAAAGAAAAGGAGGTGAGAGAGAATTTAGAGAAGCTAATTATTCAAGAAGGGAAACAGGTTACTGATGAAGTTCCATTAGGACCTTTGTTATGGGCCAGAGACCAGGGACGTGCTGAAAAATATGAGGAGGCAGGAAAAAATAAAGAGGGAGCTAGATTCTGGCAAAAGAATAAACTTAAAAAACAGAAAGAGATCCAGGAGAAAAATAGAAAGTACTGGTCAGAGCTGGCAGTGCTTTGGCAAGGGACTTCACATTTACAAAAGCATGGTGAATTTATTCAAAAAAGTCATGATCTTGAACCCCCTCCTTATAATTGTTCAACTCCTAGCTTGTATCCTGTTTTAACTGTTACAGGGGGTCCATGAGTCTTAGTTCAAACAATCCATTTACTTCAACTGGATCTCAGGGACCTTCTTTACCACAAACTCTGTCAGGTATCTCCAAGGGAACATCTAGTAGTCAGGGAGGCTATATACAGCCATTTCATGATAGAATAGAAAGAGAAAATGCCGTTGAGAGCACAACCATTTTACAAAATGTTGGGCCGCCATTTTTTCCAGTAATCCCTCCCGTTCCACCACTGCAGAGTGTTCCACCCAGAGGACCTCCCTCCAGGGAGTCCCCACCTCAACTGACTGGTAGTACAGCCCCTGTAATAGTGGAGGCTAATCTGCAGGGGCACTGGTTCCTAGATTCACTGATACAGCAGTTAACAGGGTTACAGAGTCAGCATTCAGCAGCATCACATGAAAAACCAATAGGAAGGGAATTGTCTAAGCACTCATTATCTTCAGGATGATTTAATAATAAGGATGAAAAGCTAGTTTTCAGGAATCCAGGGGATGAGGACACAGAGGAAAGGTATAGGGAAATTTCACCAATGGAGCATGAACCTGATGGGGGAGAACTGATAGAACAAGCTGAAGATGCAACTGAGCAAAAGTTAATGGAGTTTAATTCTGACAGGTGTTAAGGAAGAATAATTTATAAATTAACTTTGGAAAAAAGTTTCGCTCTCTCTTCCTCTAGATCCCAGGTACTCTCAGCGGGCGACGTGCGGCCACAAGGAAAAACAACAATGCGTGTTGACGTCACAGAATTACAGAGTTTAATCCCATACAAAGCAACGTATGACTCAACAACAAAACTGCAGAGGAACAGAGATATACATTCATTACCTTGAGACAGGAAAAAATAGAGAAAGAAAAAACAAAGAAAAGGCAAAGACGCGTCAAAGACAAGACAAAGACAAACAAAGACAGACAAGGACGCGTCTTTGGAGAGAGCTGATGCAAAAAAGCAAAATAGTGGCAGCTATCTGAATTATTACTCCTGTGCACGAACTCTTATACTGAAGGTGTGTCTTTCCTTTTTAATATATTCAATTAAGGCGTACCTCTGGTTGACCAACTGGAAGCTACCTTAGGCACTCAGAAAAACTTAGAACTCCCCCCAATTTACGCCAAAGATCAAAGGCCATTTGCTCTCCGGTAAAACAAAAGAGCCAACAGCTGCATCCTGGCCTTCTGGATTCTACGGTCATTTGGGTAAAGAAAAACATAAGATAAGATTTCACAGATACCTGTGAAATCCGAAGTCTCTCCCGTTATCTCTCCTCCAGGCTCAAGTGATACTGCCCTTCAGCAGATGCTAATTTTACGGCCTCCTGTGCTCTGATAACACAGCAGGAGCCCCAATTGAGAGATCCCCTCTGATCTGCATTTGGTTCCTGTAGTTTGAATACCTGCCCATCTGGTTTATTTTAAATCCTTAACACAAACCTGTTCAAAATTAAGAAATTTGTTCAAAATAAGAATGTTCAATATACCTTTTACACATGCCGTAAGATTAACTGTATTAAGCACTAAAAATAATCATTTTTCCTCAACAGTCCCCCTTTTGAGGTCTGAGACACACAGACCTCACAAAAAATTGATTAAGCCTTCTAATAGAGGAACCAAAAACTATGTAGTATACTAAAAAAAAAACTAAAAGAGTAGCCTAATTATATAACAGTCCCCCTATTTAAACAGTAAAAACTAAGAGTAAGAAATACCTATCATTTTAAAAATATGAAAAATCATAAAACTCAATTATCACAATACAACCAAAAACACAGTACAAACAACAGCCCAAAGTAGAAAATGCAAAAAATAAGACAACGATATATATATAAAAATTACTAAGAAATGCTCTGCAAACTTAAAAGACAATATTCGCCACAAAATTACAATTTGTCAAAAAATCATAAACACATAAAAATTACAAAATACTTTTTTTTTTTTTTCTTCTCAATTCAATGTCCTTTGATAGTCCCACAAAAAACAAAATATGAAGTCTTCGTCAGGAAATGATCAAAAAATACGCGCAAAAAAGAAACAGAAGTTCTTTTAGAGTTCGCAAAAACGAAAACACGCAATAAAAAGAGAAGTTAATGTTGATCCTCCTGTAGCCTGATCCTTCGTGTACCCGTCTTCCTCCTCGGTTGTAAACCTCAGGTTTCCACCTGAGCGTCCGTCGCTCACTGAAAATTGGATTATTATGCCAATATAACAGTGAGTTTTAAGGAGAGGGTGAAATCTCCTTTTCTCAATGAAAGGACATCGGAACAGGATTATTGTGCCTGTTCGAGCCTTTTAAGCCTTGAATTTCAGGAATATGAAGTGGTCGTGGCAGGAATCCCTGCTACACTCCCTCCTGGAACTGCAGATCCTCCTCGGTTCCTGGAAGTGCCTGGAGATGCTCCTCGTCCGAAGATTGAAGCTGCAGATCTTCTTGTATGTCTCGGAGCGCGCGTTGTGGCTCCTCGGCTGCTGTGCACTGACTCCAATGGAACCAGGTGTCTCCTTTCCCTTGTAGACGGACAGCATGAGACGTCCTCTCCACGACTCTGTATGGTCCGGTGAAGCGAGGTTCAGACCACTTTCTTTTGATGACCTTCAGGCGCACCCAGTCGATTCCTGGAACTGGTCCTGAGCCTAGACGTTCCTGTGTCGTCTGGTATTTTTGAACTTCCACTGCCAGGATCTGTCCGAGTCCGTGAGCTTCCTGAAGAACCTGGATTCTCATATTTGGAGGAAGAATTACTTTACCATTCAGTCCCCGCCAGAGTTTTCCACGGACCCTGACCATAGGAATGGCCTATAACATCTTTTGCAACTCAGTGTCCAAAATAACTTTACAATAAAAATGCAGCAAAAATAAACTCAAATCCACACAAACAGCGCTTTTCAAACACAACGTTCCACTCAGAGCAATCAGCACACACACACACAGAGCTCAGCAGATTCAAACACCACACTCCACGGCAGCAAGCTCAAAAAAATCGACACAAACAGAGAAATACAGAGAACACAAACACAGTTTCAGACAAATGTAAAAAACAGAGAGGAAAAAATAAAAAATAAGGCGCCGGCAACAAGAATGTAAGATGTATCATTTTCCCAACTGCACTCTTAGTCCTTAATTTTCTACCACAGAAAAAGGTGATACAACCTATTTTAGTCCTTTGTTTTCCACGAGTGATACAACTCGGTCCAATTATAAGTCCACTGGAGATGAGTCAAAATCTCCGGGCTGATTCAAGCCCAAACTACCTGAATACACAACTTCCAAAATTCTTTTTTAAAGAGGCCCAGGCATTGATCCTCCGGGAAAAGAACATAAATAAGAAACCCAGCTTTAGGACAGAGGTAACGTAAACTCCTTCTGCCTGGATCCGCCACTATCCCCTGTAATGTGTATTTATTCAAATTTCTAAACAACAGACTCTTTTAGGAAAAATCTATATACCTCTGTAGCTTCTAAACTATGTGTGGCCGCACACACCGACAACTATCAGCTCTGGCCCGGCCACACGGCGCTGCAGACGACCAAAAAGTAATTAAATAGTGTCTTACCGCACCGAACCGTCGGGCCGAAACAGATCGATCCGGGACGAACAGCCACCCGCCAAAATTCCAGAACCGGCACGAGCCCCCAAATGTTAAGGAAGAATAATTTATAAATTAACTTTGGAAAAAAGTTTCGCTCTCTCTTCCTCTAGATCCCAGGTACTCTCAGCGGGCGACGTGCGGCCACAAGGAAAAACAACAATGCGTGTTGACGTCACAGAATTACAGAGTTTAATCCCATACAAAGCAACGTATGACTCAACAACAAAACTGCAGAGGAACAGAGATATACATTCATTACCTTGAGACAGGAAAAAATAGAGAAAGAAAAAACAAAGAAAAGGCAAAGACGCGTCAAAGACAAGACAAAGACAAACAAAGACAGACAAAGACAGACAAGGACGCGTCTTTGGAGAGAGCTGATGCAAAAAAGCAAAATAGTGGCAGCTGTCTGAATTATTACTCCTGTGCACGAACTCTTATACTGAAGGTGTGTCTTTCCTTTTTAATATATTCAATTAAGGCGTACCTCTGGTTGACCAACTGGAAGCTACCTTAGGCACTCAGAAAAACTTAGAACTCCCCCCAATTTACGCCAAAGATCAAAGGCCATTTGCTCTCCGGTAAAACAAAAGAGCCAACAGCTGCATCCTGGCCTTCTGGATTCTACGGTCATTTGGGTAAAGAAAAACATAAGATAAGATTTCACAGATACCTGTGAAATCCGAAGTCTCTCCCGTTATCTCTCCTCCAGGCTCAAGTGATAATGCCCTTCAGCAGATGCTAATTTTACGGCCTCCTGTGCTCTGATAACACAGCAGGAGCCCCAATTGAGAGACCCCTTTGATCTGCATTTGGTTTCCTATAGTTTGAATACCTGCCCATCAATAGTTTATTTTAAATCCTTAACACAAACCTGTTCAAAATTAAGAAATTTGTTCAAAATAAGAATGTTCAATATACCTTTTACACATGCCGTAAGATTAACTGTATTAAGCACTAAAAATAATCATTTTTCCTCAACACAGGGAAGCAGAGACTGACGAGGAAAACTCCAGGACTAATCAAACAACACAAGACTTAAATTGTGATAAACAGAGAGGGAAAAAGCTTCGCCCCCTTTCAATTTCATTTGACTCTCCACGTCATTATAATTTATGATCTAGTCAAAAGCAAATGATTGCTGGGCAGTGGCCTTTGTTAGCTAGCGTTTATGGGGATAAATATAAGCCTTTTGCTTTTGGAGATGTGCAGGTCATTGTGGACAAATTGCCATCTATTGCAAGAAGTAGCACATTGTGGTTGGAAAAGCTAGATATTTTGACAAAAGGGCTAACCCTAGCACTGGGCGCCTACAGAGCTATTTTGGGCAGATGTGTCACTAGGACCACAGGAAATGAAATAGAAGTGTCTGTCCAGACACTCACATGTCCAGATGACACCAGATTAACTGTGGTACTAACTGCATTTGGATGAGCAATCAGAGAAAAATGTCCTTTACCTACCCTAACAGCTGTTCCTAAATTTCAGTGGGACCCTGACATGCATCCTAAAGAGTTCCTGGATAGGGCCATGTGGGCGTGGCTCAGATGATGAAGAATTTGGAACATTGGTAGCATCCATATCTGAAAGATATGTTAAAGATCATCTTAAATCATGTACTTTGTACTCACAGTTCAACGTCAGCCCAACTGTTAAGCCAGACCAGGGTAGATTTCCGTTAGAGCTGAAAACGGGAAAGGAAATCATTATTGATTTCACAGACAAGATTACACCGGTCAGAGGGTTCAGGTATGTTTTGATGTGTTTAGATGCTTATTCTGGGTGGCCAGAGGCCTGGCCGGCAAGGAAAGAAGACAGTAAAACTGTAATTAAATGTTTGATTAATCATTATATTCCTAGGCATGGTTTTCCTGAAAAGGTCAGATCTGATAATGGCATCAATTTTAAGAACCGTGATCTGCAACAGGTGGAAGCAATGTTGGGGCTCACGCATGCCTTTGGTACTGTATATCACCCTCAATCACAGGGTAAAGTGGAAAGATTGAATCAAACGGTCAAAAATATATTGGCAAAAATTTGTAAACAGACTAAAATGAACTAGGTTGATCTGTCACCAATTGCTTTGATGTCTGTGAGGTGTTCTGTTAATCAGAGTACAGTGAACCCTCGCTATAACGTGGTTCATCTTTCACGGCCTCGCTGCTTCACCGAGTGTTTTGGGTAGTTTTTTTTCACAGTGCATTGTGATCTGCGTCCTGATTGGCTAAACAGTCTCTGCGCTTCTTCTCTACCTGTGTGCCCATAATGTTACGGTATTTAAATATACGTAATACAGCTTGGCAAATTTTGGCAAATGTTTTTGCCCAGAAGAAAAAAGAGCGACAACAACTACCGATAACTATGTTCTTCTCTCGATAAAGCACACCTGCACCTCAGGCTTCAGAAGAAAAAGCCACTAGAGAGCGGAGTCAGGCCGCGGCGTCACAGTCAGAGGAACAGTGAAATACGTGAGTCACAATTTGTCCTTCTGCACTTCGTACTGATGATTAAAATGATTATTTTACTGTAGTTATTTGTAAGAAAGCGTTATATTTGTTAAAAAATGCTTAGGCCTGAAAACAGGTTTTGTTCTTTGGTTTCAATGTAGAGTATTTAAATATGCTGTATAATAATTGTAAAAAAATAAAGGTAACTACCTTTCATGGATTTCGCCTATCATGGGTTCTTTTCAGAACGCAACACCGGCGAAAAAAAGGGGTTCACTGTACAGGTTTCACTCCACATGAGCTCCAATCAGGAAGGCCGTTTCTTGGACCACTGACCAGACTACCTGGATTGACAGGTGACACACAGCATCTGACACATAAAGCATATTATGGTGAACTACAAACTCAGCCCAGGTCACGATGGTAGCCTGGGCTGAGCCAGTGTGATAGCTCATGATATTCTTCTGGTTTACAATGTCCCTGTTAAACAGCGCAATAAGCACATTTCCCCCGCTAACTATGAGGTGGTAAAGGTCCACGTCAACCAGTTACTTGCTTCACAGATTATTAGGGAGAGTAGCAGCCTGTATGCATCTCCCGTAGTTTGGGTAAGAAAGAAAGGTGGGAGTATTTGTATGTGTGCTGACGATAGACTGCTAATTAGCAAGACCCGAAAAGATTCTTTTCCTCTTCCACAAATAGAAGAGCCATTGGATGCATTGTCTGGCGCATGCTGATTTTCTACCTTTGATGTAGCTAACGGGTATAATCAGGTTCCAGTTGAGGAGGCAGATGGTCCAAAAACTGCCTTTTGTATCCCATTTGGGCTGTTTGAATGGAACCGAATGCCTTTTGGGCTTTGTAATGTACCTAGCACATTCCAGCGGCTAATGCAGCGGATCTTTTTTGGATCATTTGAAGGTGGTGCTGGGTTGACTACAAGAACAGGGGCTTAAAGCAAAGCTCAGTAAATTTTCCTTCTTTCAAAAAGGTATGTTACCTACAACATGTGATTTCTGGTGAAGGGGTTAGGAAGATTGAAGTAAAATTGAAGTCGTAGCCAAAAGGTCAACTCCCACAGATTTATTTCTTTGTGTTTAGTTTCTTCATTTTTTCTAGGGCTTTTCCCCTTTGCTTTAGAGCAGGGATGGGCAATCCTGGTCCTGGAGGATCAGTGTCCTGCAACTCTTAGATGTCTCCCTGGTCTAACACACTTGAATCCAATAGCTGAATCACCTCCTCAGTGCAATCAGAGTCCTGCTAATGACATCATTATTTGACTCAGGTGTGTTGAAGTACAGATACATCTAAAAGTTGCAGGAGCCCGTCCCTCGGGGCCTGGAGTTGCCCACCCCTGCTTTAGATCATCCTTGTATGTTCCTTGTATTTCAGCATCCTATGGTAATCATTCACCTTCCTTAAGTTTGGATATTATGTAAATAGATAGACCATCACGAACCACACTCCATACCAATAAGTGGCGGTAATGTTACTAACAGTTTGTTGCCAACCGCCAGTAAAACCAACAAGAAGAAGTTTAGATATTTGATGTCTTCCACAGCTGTTCCTTATCCAATAATCAATTCCTTTGAATTCAATGTCATTTTCTCTTTATCACTCAGTAGAAAAGGTCACTTGTTTTCAATTTACTCACATGGCTCAGCTCTATTTGCAGGTGTTGTGGTGACTTCTACCATTTGCATGTTTTATACTATACTTTAAACATTATTTTGTAACATCCCAAGGTTATCACTGGCCCCCTTTTAGGCCTCTTGTTACGTGCAGTGGTGACTGCATGCATGTTTCCCCATTTCAAGTTGCTGCTAAGCTCTTAAGCAGGTGCAGCTGGTTATACGCTGCCTCTTGACGAGCTGACTATAAAGCTAGGTGGGACAGTGACCTCAGGGTCAATTGGACAGCAAGTGAGCTGCAGCTTTGTGGAAATGTGTGCACTTGTTTTTTTTTCCCCAAGCTTGTAGATGATTGGGTCCTTGTTTATGAAGATGCCAGGTTCATGGCTTCTCCCAGGTTAGATTGCTGGAGAATTGTCTCTTATTAGAAACCCTGGATTTTGTTATTTACACTCATTTTTTCATTAGGTTTTTCCCTGTCACCTTTAAGATTCTTCCTGGCTTATTTTTAAATAAAACTTTAACAATGCTCTCCTGTTTTTGAATCCCATTCCCTGGTTATTTGTTACGCTCCCCCTCAAAACCCTAGACTGCATTGGGGATGTAACACCTTTTTAAAAACTTCCTGGACATACCCCTGCTCAATAGTCTTCAGGAGGCATTTCATATAAACATAAACAAGCATTAATACAAATTAAACCTCACTCAAATATCGTTAATTTAAACTAAAAAAGGAGTCTCTGTTTCGCTTTGATTTTTCTCACTTTCGTTCTGTTTCTCTTCTACTTTTTGCCGTTAAAATCACTCCATATCTGAGATCCATGAACCTGCCACTCTGCTCGTCACCGTGATGTGCATGGCATTGATTGTGTTCATGTGATCAGAACGGGTTTGCTTTTCCCCTGAGTGGCACCAGAACCTGCTGCACAATCTCTGACTTGCTTCTATCTTATTTGCGCAGCAGCAGCTTGCTTTGCTTCACTCCCACCTGTGTGCCATGATCCTCTGAGCATGGATGTGGCGCAAAGTGCACCGACATGAAATTATGCAGAAAATACAGATACCTGTTGAGGAAAGCTGTTACCATGGAAACAGATTTTATTCTTAAATGATTCAGTCTATCACCTCTCACCTAAAGTCTCTTCTTAGACTGAAACTGCTGCACATCTGTAGCACTACCTTAACATTTCACATACTGCGCTGCACCGTTATACTTTTGTCAATGCTGCCTTCAGTGAGTGTGGGAAACTTTGGTATCCAAGAGCAGGATCCATCAAAGAGTCGCATCGCTACCCCTGCACCGGAACATCATTAAGACTGCAGAAGCTTTCTAATTGTTTCCAAAAAAGGCAAGGTGAACACAGCTAATCAAAAGGAATCATCTCTAGACCTCTGTGAGAGGATTGTCTTGAGACATAAATCTGGAGAAGGATCCAGAACCTGCCCTGTTTTTAACACAGGAGGACTGAAGCTGGTTTTTGAGTCTTCAGGATGGCCGAATGCTCTTGTCCTCTGCCACAGAGTCCTTCTGGCATGACAGATCCCACTTCTGACACCAGGAATCTGGTGGAAATTCCTTATCAAACAGCAAGAGAAACCACTCAAGAATTGATAAAGTTTCAACTTTATCTTTCAAGTGTTTTATTTGAAGGCAGTCAAAGAACTTTGAATACAACAGAGTCAGGAAAAGCAGAGCAACATCTCACAGATACGTCCATTTTTAATACACTTCTGTTATCAGAGAGTACATTCCATACAAGAACACTGTTCTGGACAGAGAAGCAGAAGTGGCAACATCAGCCGGTTTGGTCCGGTTCTAATCAGTTCTTATGGTAAGTAACTCTTCACGCTACCAGGAAAACGTCCTTGGCCGAATCCTGGAAGATTCTGCAACAACTTGAACACTTTGTAAAAAAGTGACAAAAACGAGAACAGACAGTGACTTACTCAAAGATTTCCACTTCACAGACAAACAAACTGAAGGTATATAAAGTCTGTGTTTCCATCTCTGAGACATCCTGTGACCAGAAACTGCTGCTGGAACAGACTCTTCAACTAATCATCAAAACAAGGTGACATTTAAAGTCCTACTGCTCATCATGATGCTTTATGTCTTGATTGAGATGATTTGTGATACTAATTATGAACTTTCCTAACGATTCTTTCTACAGATGGCTGCCGGTCTTGTCTTCACTCTGCTTCTTGGTCTGAGCTTTGGACTCTGGGATGGAGCTGATGTAAGTATGGAGAAGGACTTAAAACAATGACTGGTATGTCCCTGTTGTGAGCTTTGGCTGACTGATGTAGATCAGATGGAGCAATCTGAGCCATCATTTGGTTGAAGTTCAATGAGGAAACTTTGTTTTGTTGGGAATTTTGTGCTAAAACTTTGGGTTTTTCCGTCCACAGGCCGGATGTCGACTGAGAGGTACGTGCTTCTTTTATTGTTGGAGTTTCTATAATCTAAAAAACGACAATTACTTTGTGAGAAATTCTTTAAAAAGATAGGAAACTTTTGCTTTAATGGGTCATCCTTTCAGCAAAAGTACAGGACTTTATTTCTGTATAAAGTGAATTAATAAATTGTTTAGTCAGTACATATTGTATGGAAACATCCCATCCCACAAGGTGGATAGGTCCCAGTAGTTTTTACAGAAGGCAACTAAAATAACTGAATCAGAACCAATAAATGTGTCATTTCAGAGTTTTTATTATGTGAATATATTTTCTCATAACTTTAATGTATTTTTACCATAATGTTTGATGCAGCTGAACTTCTGGACTGTGTTCGGTGTTAAAATGATGCTGATTATCAGAGCTACGTATTTACCTTCTCTCATTTCCCAGCTCCCACAGCACTTGACTGCCCTGCAGGCTGGAGTTGGTTTGACCGTCGCTGTTTCATGTTTCTGTCTAATGAAATGTCCTGGGCCTCAGCAGAGGTACAACAGATGTGATGGTCACAGCAGATTTCCTACATTCAAAAGAATGTAAATTTATTGATATAAGACAATAAGATTAACCAACAACAAGGTTACAGAAACTGATTTCCGTTAAACAAATAGAACCATAATTTCTAAAGGTCGATAATCAGCTGCACCAACTGTCTCACTGCACAGAGGAAAGTTTAAACCTGTGTTGCCTTTTTTAGAAACATTGCCTCCAATTGGATTCACATCTGGCCTCATACCACAGTACAGGGGAGTACAACTTCATCAGAGAGAATATCTTCTATGCAACTGGAAAACACACACAAACTTGGGTTGGAGCTCATGATTCAGCAGAGGTGAGAATTTAAAACCATATAAATAACTCTGTTTGGTTGATGACTTTTTATGTCAAGATGCATTTCTCATGGCACTTTTTGTAAATGCTTTGAGACGACCTTTGTTGTGAATTGTTGTTATATAAATAAACTGAATTGAATTGAACAGGTGTTCCTAATAAAGTGGTCAGTTCAGTCAAATACATTCCAGTTGATCCTGGTTATAACACGATGCAGTTAATTGCAGATTAGAATAGCAATTGGTCAACAGTTATCTCAGGAAACCCAGTTAGTTGTATTGAATAACTGACTATGCTAAACTCCCTCATGCTGAGGAAGCATGTGGCAACAGTGGAGAGGAATGAGAGGAAGACCTCCAACAGAACCAGAACCTGCCTCTGTTTTCCACCGGCTGCTCTGACCAGCTGAGGGTTTTAAATATAAACGATCCAAACACAGTTCATGTTTTCTATAATGAGTGACAGAAGTCTAGGTTGGTTCTGTGTGATTTGTTTGCATAGGAACTTAAAACTAAATGTTCTTTCAGGAAAACATCTGGATGTGGAGTGATGGTTCCAAGTTTATTTTTTCCAACTGGGCAGCTGGTGAGCCAAAGAATGATGGTGGAGTCGAACACTGCATGAACATCAATGTAGGAGGTATTTATTACTGGAGTTACACAATCTGTAATTTAGTCATTTCGTTTAAAAGTATGTTTTTATAATATCTCTGTGTCCAGTGGGTTAGTAGGTAAGCGTTTGTCTTGTAATTGGTGGGTTCCTGGTTTGAATTGGATCCCACCAATTACAGTGGATAATTGGTGGGTTCGAACTGTTGGAGACTTTCACGTCTCAAGTTATGGTTCGCCGATGCAGGAGATTCCAGAAGAATCGGTGAGATAAAATCAACCAAAGTTTATTAAAAGTACAAGATGTATCTTGGAGATCCACTTAAGTTTCAAACATGCATACAGTTACCCAAAGACAATCCCAGTGAGATCTAAAGTCCTTTGTCTGTGTCTCCTAATATGCAGCCCCACAATGACTGTCCTGAACCGCTCTGCACCCCCCTTTAGCTAAGAGCACGGTCATCCATTTGTTTTAAGGCCAGTAGTCAAAGAGTTTTATTGGGCTACAGAGCAAAGATGACCACATCGAAGCAAACATCTCTGATCAGTAACCACATTTCCTGACCTGGGACAAAGTTATGAAGTTTGCGACCATTTGTTTCACCTCCTCTTTGATCCACATTTTGGTTCCTGTCTTCTAGCCTGGTTAAGGCTGCAGTGTGCCGTTATCACTTCCCTATGCAAATCCATCTTAAAGGCTATCAAAGGCCAGACTCACCATGGGGGAGGGAACGCAGAACAAAGCAAGACCCCACTTGTAGTCTCCTTGTAATTTATCAAGGCAAATTCATGCTTATACATCAATGTAACATTCAACAAAAATAATTTTATAATAGTTCAACAGAACCCCCACTCCATTCATGTCTGTTGTGTCCTTGGGCAAGACACTTCATCTGCCCTGCATGCTTTCTGTAACTGATCAAATCATGACCAAGTCTTTGTCAAAGGTTTGCAGTCAGGATTTGTCTCTTTGTCTCTGCAGAAGCAGAACATGTGAATGATGAGGACTGTGCCAAGAAGCTTCCCTTCATCTGTGCTATACATGTCTAACCTTTCTCTTCTTATATCTAATAATCTGAAATGCCCATATGGCTTTCCTGCTGGTGATGTCA
Source organism: Xiphophorus hellerii (assembly GCF_003331165.1). Taxonomy (NCBI): domain Eukaryota; kingdom Metazoa; phylum Chordata; class Actinopteri; order Cyprinodontiformes; family Poeciliidae; genus Xiphophorus; species Xiphophorus hellerii. The sequence continues at coordinate 32,091,506 of NC_045672.1, read as the reverse complement.
CTTCCACCTGGATGTCAAGCCTCGATGACATCACTGCTGGAAGAACCTGATTTCACTTCATTTGATCACTTAAATAAATGTTTTCTTTCTAAGAAATCTGATTGATTTAATTATAGGATTTAAAATATGTCAAAATTCCAATTAAGCAGCAACTTATAAATTAATTGGTAATAGTTCTAAATCTCAGCTATAACTTTATGCTGAAAATCATCAGAATATCAGTGCATCAGTATAGTAATAACAATCTATGAAATATGAACAGTTTTCATAAACTCTGTACCACCTGTTTTGAACAAATTCACTAGTGTCACAAATATTTTATACCTAATGAAACCTTGTAAAAATGTTTGTCATCATAAACCTCTGAAACACCAGAGCATCTTTAGTTAAAAATCTGTTGACCCAACCAGAATACTGCAGTTGGGTCGTTATTAGGTTTTACAGCAGGACGATGATCCAAAACACACATGAATACAGACATTTTTCAGCAGACGGAGAATCAACTTTCTACCATGGTAATCCCATCGCTCAGACCAAAATCCTACAGAACCCCAGTGTGCTTAGCTGAATATAACCACAAAGAGAATACAGAACATACAGTAGACTGCTTAAAAATAAAGGAATGTCAGGACTCATTAAGTAAAAACCTAGATTTCTCAAAATAAATGCAATGTGTCTTAAACTCTTGTGGCTACGTTTACATGTTTGAAAGTTAACTAGAAACCTAAAAATGTACATGCCAAACTATTTTCAATTCCTTTATTTAAACTGCATTATTTTTTTATCATTCATCCTTCCATTGTCTACACCTGCTTGTCCTGGAAGGGCCGAAGAGGGCCTGCTGCACCTGGTCAGAGGTTTGTTTCCTATTAGAAGCTGTTGGTGAAAACAGCTACATCCACAACCTCCTCCTCATCTCAGGTCATCAGAGGCATTTGGCTGGCAGCCTTTGTTAACAGAGTTTTTCTCACTGTAAATGACACTTTTGCTGATATCTGCACATCTCTGCTGTGCACACTTCAGGGAACCTGTAATTCCATGGTTCTATTAAGGAAGAATAATTTATAAATTAACTTTGGAAAATAGTTTGGCTCTCTCTTCCTCTAGATCCCAGGCCCTCTCAGCGGGCGACGTGCAGCCACAAGGAAACAACAATGCGTGTTGACGTCACAGAATTACAGAGTTTAATCCCATACAAAGCAACGTATGAATTAACAACAAAACTGCAGAGGAACAGAGATATACATTCATTACCTGAGACAGGAAAAAATAGAGAAAGAAAAAAACAAAGAAAAGGCAAAGACGCGTCTTTGGAGAGAGCTGATGCAAAAAGCAAAATAGTGGCAGCCATCTGAATTGTTACTCCTGTGCACGAACTCTTATACTGAAGGTGTGTCTTTCCTTTTTAATATATTCAATTAAGGCGTACCTCTGGTTGACCAACTGGAAGCTACCTTGGACCCTCAGAGAAACTTAGAACTCCCCCTAATTTACGCCAAAGATCAAAGGCCATTTGCTCTCTGTTTCATCAAAAGAGCAAACAGCTGCATCCTGGCCTCCTGGATTCCTACGGTCATTTGGGTAAAGAAAAACATAAGATAAGATTTCACAGATACCTGTGGAATCCGGAGTCTCTCCCGTTATCTCTCCTCCAGGCTCAGTGCCTTGCAGGAGATGCTAATTTTATGGCCTCCTGTTCTCTGACAACACAGCAGGAGCACCATTGAGAGATCCCCTCTGATCTGCATTTGGTTCCTGTAGTTTGAATACCTGCCCATCTGGTTTATTTTAAATCCTTAACACAAACCTGTTCAAAATTAAGAAATTTCTTCAAAATAAGAATGTTCAATATACCTTTTACACATGCCGTAGGATTAACTGTATTAAGCACTAAAAATAATCATTTTTCCTCAACAGTTCCTTCTGCAGAATCCTAAGTAAACCTGGGTGATGGTTTATTCCTTTGGCTGGGATTAAGTACTGGATGCACTAACAGTAACCTTTATTTTTGAATCTTTAGCTCCTGGGACATGGAGGAGCCTTCTCTCTGCCAGTGAGCATACTGTCTCCCCAGTGTTGCCATCCAAAATGGAGGATGACAGAGAATGTCTGTCCTAGTTGTGGGGTTTTTAGGTCTCCATGACATCACAGGGTTTCCTTCCTGAAACTCCTCCCCTTCCTACTGCTGGAACCCAGGTTAACACAGTATATTATTGAATTATCATACAAGTCTTAATTCGGTCCTTCGTGGCTGGAGGGAAGGGTGTAGGAACGAGTTTATCATTGGGTGGAACATATATTGGCAACCTGACAAATCTGTAAATAGCTTGAGCAGAAATGTCATAAACAACGGCATCATCAACACATTAGTTAGTAATGCGTTACTCAACATGTGAACTAGGCTTTAGCGGGCACATCAACATGCAGAAGCCTATTGTGACAATTCTCCCACCCTCAACCCCCGCTGGGCCACAGTAAAATGGCCAAGACCGTCCGCAGTTATAAAAAGGTTGGGGACCACTGATTTACACTACCCTTAATATTATGGCTAATTTTATTCTCTAATGTTTGCAAACTGAATGGAGCTATTTTTATGTTAGACTACATGCTACTCTCATTCTACTGGTAGTATTGACATGCTAGTGACTCAATATGCTAGTGGTAGCCCTCATGCTAGCATTAGCCAAGTACCTAAGAAAGCATTTAAGCTCATTTTTTGATTTATGTCAGGTTCATTTATCCTAAACACTTTCAAACAGACAAAAAGAAGAAAGACAAATGATTAAATCTCAATCAAGGAGAGAAAGTAAGGAGGGGAAGTAAGGAGAGTGTTTATTTCAGCCTCCAAACTCGCTCTGACATTCCTCTCTTCCTGCTCCTCTTTTATTAGAATCAGGGAGCCCTGGTTACATTAGTTAGCAGCTGCTGGAAGGAGTGGGGCAAACAAACACCCATCTGCTAACACACACTCATAAATCTTTTCTATAAAAAGGTTGGGGACCACAAAGGTTGAGACCTCACCAGCACTAAGACACCTCTTAGTGCTGGTGAGGTCTCAAGGCAGTTCCCGTGTCATAAGCTTTGACCTTTAGCCTTTGGGTGTTTTTCTTATCAGGCCAGCTCTTAGTTTTGTCTCCAGAGTGGTTGGCATCTGCTTCCAATTTGGCACATTTATCAGCTTCCTGCAGACATCTCTCTCAAAAACACACATTACAGAAGAAAACAAAAGAATCTCACAGTCCTTAAAGTTAATTTTGAGTATATACTGTATATCTGGAATATTATTTCCAAATCTAACAATTTATTAATTATGTTTATCATACTGAATGGATTAAGTCAATGTAAATCAACATGCTGGTGATACCACAGATGGTACAGAGAACATTTAGGCCAGTGGTCCCCTAAGTCAGTCCTCAAGGGCCGGCATCCTGCATGTTTTAGTTCCCTCTCTGTTGGTAGTAACAACATCCTCTGCATGTTAATGTTTTTCTTAGGCCTTCTAATGAGCCATCATTTGACACAGGTGTTAAACCAGGGAGAGAACTAAAACACGCAGGATTCTGGCCCTCCAGAACCGATTTTGGGCACCACTGATTTAGGCTAACCTTAGCATTTTGGCAAATTTTACCTTATACACTAATGTTTGTATACTAAGTGGAGTAAGCCTATGCTAGTCAATAAAATAATGATACTCCACATGCTACTAAATACATTTTAGTTCACATTAGCACTCCTGCTAATTTTCAGCATCAGAACACTGGGTTCCAACCAACACACACGCTGCAGCAAGCCCCCTTTAAAATTTCTGAAATTTTAAATTTCAGAAATTTTCTAGTATTATCCTTATTATTCTTTTCCTTGCAGAAATACAAATTCGGGGTCCTGAACATATTCAAACACTCAAATTGTTCCCCGCATGAAATTAAATTATTTCAATGGAATCACAAGTGGGTGTGGTCAAACTGCTCTACAGCGCCCCCTAATGTGAAATCAGACATGCTATGTATCGTATAAATTTGAAATTCGGTTCTTTGGTACATTCCCTCCCCCACCCAAACACAGAAAAACGTCTCATGGAAGTATGTCTTAAAATGTTAAGGAAAACGACCATTTTGAGTCTGAGCGCAAACTTTCATTCAAAATGGTGCAAACGGCCATTTTTCACATTTATATTACTTGTACTTTAATGAAATCCTTGTAGGGATTTTGAACTATCGGCTTGATTTTGAGTATGCAGTTAAGGGATGGAGATTAAAAGTTATAAAAATCGTGAGTTTTTAAACACATTTAGGGGGTGTGGCCAAGTGGCAAACTTTGCAAGTTCTCTTCTGTTACTATATAATTCATAAGGACTTACACCTGTGTTTCAGGACATAGAAAAATATGAAGTTAAATCCTTCTGTCAACAATGGCCGGATGACTAGAGCATGTGGACGTGGCTGATCACGCATTTATTTTGAAAACCGACATGCAAAATGAAGCAGTCACGCGATTCATGCAATGCGATGGATCATGTGACTGGCATCGTTTGTTGCCAGTCACATGGTTTTTCGGCAAGACAACACAAGCAGTGAAGCGGGGCTTCATCTGACACGCCCCCTTTTTACTAGGTACATGCCTCGAAGCCTGGCTTCACATGGCTCATCACTAGCAGCATGTGTGCTGCAGCTTTGTGGAAATGTGTGCACTTATTATTTTTTCCAAGCTTGTAGATGATTGGGTCCTTGTTTATGAAGATGCCAGGTTCATGGCTCCTCCCAGGTTAGATTGCTGGAGAATTGTCTCTTATTAGAAACCCTGGATTTTGTTATTTACACTCATTTTTCATTAGGATTTTCCCTGTCACCTTCAAGATTCTTCGCAGCATATTTTTAAATAAAACGTATGCTTTTATTATGACATACCCCTGCTCAATAGTCTTAAGGAAGCATTTAAAAGAAACATAAACAAGCATTAATACAAATTAAACCTCACTCAAATATCGTTAATTTAAACTAAAAAAGGAGTCTCTGTTTCGCTTTGATTTTTCTCACTTTCGTTCTGTTTCTCTTCTACTTTTTGCCGTTAAAATCACTCCATATCTGAGATCCATGAACCTGCCACTCTGCTCGTCACCGTGATGTGCATGGCATTGATTGTGTTCATGTGATCAGAACGGGTTTGCTTTTCCCCTGAGTGGCACCAGAACCTGCTGCACAATCTCTGACTTGCTTCTATCTTATTTGCGCAGCAGCAGCTTGCTTTGCTTCACTCCCACCTGTGTGCCATGATCCTCTGAGCATGGATGTGGCGCAAAGTGCACCGACATGAAATTATGCAGAAAATACAGATACCTGTTGAGGAAAGCTGTTACCATGGAAACAGATTTTATTCTTAAATGATTCAGTCTATCACCTCTCACCTAAAGTCTCTTCTTAGACTGAAACTGCTGCACATCTGTAGCACTACCTTAACATTTCACATACTGCGCTGCACCGTTATACTTTTGTCAATGCTGCCTTCAGTGAGTGTGGGAAACTTTGGTATCCAAGAGCAGGATCCATCAAAGAGTCGCATCGCTACCCCTGCACCGGAACATCATTAAGACTGCAGAAGCTTTCTAATTGTTTCCAAAAAAGGCAAGGTGAACACAGCTAATCAAAAGGAATCATCTCTAGACCTCTGTGACAGGATTGTCTTGAGACATAAATCTGGAGAAGGATCCAGAACCTGCCCTGTTTTTAACACAGGAGGACTGAAGCTGGTTTTTGAGTCTTCAGGATGGCCGAATGCTCTTGTCCTCTGCCACAGAGTCCTTCTGGCATGACAGATCCCACTTCTGACACCATGAATGTGGTGGAAATTCCTTATCAAACAGCAAGAGAAACCACTCAAGAATTGATAAAGTTTCAACTTTATCTTTCAAGTGTTTTATTTGAAGGCAGTCAAAGAACTTTGAATACAACAGAGTCAGGAAAAGCAGAGCAACATCTCACAGATACGTCCATTTTTAATACACTTCTGTTATCAGAGAGTACATTCCATACAAGAACACTGTTCTGGACAGAGAAGCAGAAGTGGCAACATCAGCCGGTTTGGTCCGGTTCTAATCAGTTCTTATGGTAAGTAACTCTTCACGCTACCAGGAAAACGTCCTTGGCCGAATCCTGGAAGATTCTGCAACAACTTGAACACTTTGTAAAAAAGTGACAAAAACGAGAACAGACAGTGACTTACTCAAAGATTTCCACTTCACAGACAAACAAACTGAAGGTATATAAAGTCTGTGTTTCCATCTCTGAGACATCCTGTGACCAGAAACTGCTGCTGGAACAGACTCTTCAACTAATCATCAAAACAAGGTGACATTTAAAGTCCTACTGCTCATCATGATGCTTTATGTCTTGATTGAGATGATTTGTGATACTAATTATGAACTTTCCTAACGATTCTTTCTACAGATGGCTGCCGGTCTTGTCTTCACTCTGCTTCTTGGTCTGAGCTTTGGACTCTGGGATGGAGCTGATGTAAGTATGGAGAAGGACTTAAAACAATGACTGGTATGTCCCTGTTGTGAGCTTTGGCTGACTGATGTAGATCAGATGGAGCAATCTGAGCCATCATTTGGTTGAAGTTCAATGAGGAAACTTTGTTTTATTGGGAATTTTGTCCTAAAACTTTGGGTTTTTCCGTCCACAGGCCGGATGTCAACTGAGAGGTACGTGCTTCTTTTATTGTTGGAGTTTCTATAATCTAAAAAACAACAATTACTTTGTGAGAAATTCTTTAAAAAGATAGGAAACTTTTGCTTTAATGGGTCATCCTTTCAGCAAAAGTACAGGACTTATTTCTGTATAACGTAAATTAATAAATTGTTTAGTCAGTACATATTGTATAGAAACATCCCATCCCACAAGGTGGATAGGTCCCAGTAGTTTTTACAGAAGGCAACTAAAATAACTGAATCAGAACCAATAAATGTGTCATTTCAGAGTTTTTATTATGTGAATATATTTTCTCATAACTTTAATGTATTTTTACCATAATGTTTGATGCAGCTGAACTTCTGGACTGTGTTCGGTGTTAAAATGATGCTGATTATCAGAGCTACGTATTTACCTTCTCTCATTTCCCAGCTCCCACAGCACTTGACTGCCCTGCAGGCTGGAGGTTGTTCAACCGTCGCTGTTTCTTGGTTGTGAATTTTCAATTACCCTGGGTTTTAGCTGAGGTACAACAGATGTGATGGTCACAGCATATTGTCCTACATTCCAAAAAAAGAATGTAAATTTATTGATATAACACAATAAGATTCACCAACAACAAGGTTATAGAAACTGATTTCCATTAAACAAATAGAACCATAATTTCTAAAGGTCGATATTCAGCTGCACCAACTGTCTCACTGCACAGAGGAAAGTTTAAACCTGTTTTGTCTTTTTCAGCAACATTGCCTCCAATTGGATTCACATCTGGCCTCATACCACAGTACAGGAGAGTACAACTTCATGAGACATGTTATCCACCAAAAAACTGAAAGTCACACAACAACTTGGGTTGGTGGTTATGATACAACACAGGTGAGAATTTAAAACCATATAAATAACTCTGTTTGGTTGATGACTTTTTATGTCAAGATGCATTTCTCATGGCACTTTTTGTAAATGCTTTGAGACGACCTTTGTTGTGAATATTTGTTATATAAATAAACTGAATTGAATTGAACAGGTGTTCCTAATAAAGTGGTCAGTTCAGTCAAATACATTCCAGTTGATCCTGGTTATAACACGATGCAGTTAATTGCAGATTAGAATAGCAATTGGTCAACAGTTATCTCAGGAAACCCAGTTAGTTGTATTGAATAACTGACTATGCTAAACTCCCTCATGCTGAGGAAGCATGTGGCAACAGTGGAGAGGAATGAGAGGAGACCTCCAACAGAACCAGAACCTGCCTCTGTTTTCCACCGGCTGCTCTGACCAGCTGAGGGTTTTAAATATAAACGATCCAAACACAGTTCATGTTTTCTATAATGAGTGACAGAAGTCTAGGTTGGTTCTGTGTGATTTGTTTGCATAGGAACTTAAAACTAAATGTTCTTTCAGGAAGGCAAGTGGTTTTGGACTGACGGTTCCAAGTTTTGGTTTTCTAACTGGAGCCCCAATCAGCCAAAGAATGATGGTGGAGTCGAAGCACTGCATGATCATCAACTTACGTGGTATTTATTACTGGAGATACACAACTTGTAATTTAATAATTTTGTATAAATGTATGTATCTGGTGGCTTAGTAAGTAGGAGTTTGTCCTGTAATCGGTGGGTTCCTGGTTCGAACCCCCACTCCATTCATGTCTGTTGTGTTTTTGGGCAAGACACTTCATCTGCCCTGCATGCTTTCTGCAACTGATCAAATCATGTACCAAGTCTTTGTCAAAGGTTTGCAGTCAGGATTTGTCTCTTTGTCTCTTTACAGGAGTAGAGTTTGTGGGTGATGCTGACTGTGATAACAAACTTGCCTTCATCTGTGTCAGACCCCTATAACCTTCTCATGCCTTTTAATCTGAAATGCCCACATGGCTTTCCTACTGGTGATGTCACTTCCACCTGGATGTCAAGCCTCGATGACATCACTGCTGGAAGAACCTGATTTCACTTCATTTGATCACTTAAATAAATGTTTTCTTTCTCTGAAATCTGATTGATTTAAAATGTGTCAAAATTCCAATTAAGCAGCAACTTATAAATTAATTGGTAATAGTTCTAAATCTCAGCTATAACTTTATGCTGAAAATCATCAGAATATCAGTGCATCAGTATAGTAATAACAATCTATGAAATATGAACAGTTTTCATAAACTCTGTACCACCTGTTTTGAACAAATTCACTAGTGTCACAAATATTTTATACCTAATGAAACCTTGTAAAAATGTTTGTCATCATAAACCTCTGAAACACCAGAGCATCTTTAGTTAAAAATCTGTTGACCCAACCAGAATACTGCAGTTGGGTCGTTATTAGGTTTTACAGCAATCAGTCAATCAATCAAGTTTATTCACTCAACACATTTTGTCACCAATGTACAAAAACTTTGTCTTGTAACAATTCATCTACATGAGTGAAAACTGGCTGTTATAACGATCCCTTATTAGAGTGTGTGGCATCGTAAATATCTGACATCCTTGGAAATTTAAGTAGAAATCTGGTGATGTGTGAAGATGGGTTGCCACTGGGTCCAACTAAGGTCAAAGATCAAAGATGCCTTCCTGCTGTTCTGTGATACTGAGGAGTATTTCTGTGTGAGGCCAACTCAGAGCTTGTGTGCATTATGTCATTATGATTGTCTCTCCCTTTATACAAAATTGACAATTTGTTCACTTGACATTGGTTATTTAACACTAATTTGCACCAGAATCTTGGCGCTGTCAGCAGGATCCTCCCTGTGGCCACTGGGACATACTGAGCTACTGAAATATTGTCCTGCTATTTTTTGTTAGACATCTCAGCTAGTTTGAACTCTTCTGTTGTTTTCACATTGTGGGCATTCAACTTTTTACCAGTAGTGGGCACTCTTGTATGTTCCAGCCTCCAACTTTGACAGAGTACAGAGCTGTGTGGACTAAGCACAAAGACTATCATGGACACGATTCATGTAAAAATAAAAATAAAGCAAAGATTCTTTATAATTATCCTTTTAAATTATTTAAGGATACAGTAGTACTGGAGGGATATAGTGGGTAGTGGTTTAGTATGCTACCAGGCTGTGGTCTTTGGACTTGTTGGAATTATTATAATCAGTTTTTTGAATAGCAAATCAAGAGGACAGAGGATAAAGAGCTTGTTGGAAGAGAGTTCTTGTAAAGCCCCAGCTAACTGTGGATAAAACAGGAGTTACTGTTTAGTGCATAAGAACAAACAACAGTCCGAACACGTCACAAACTGCTTCATCACCAGCCTCTCCCACAGAGGGCTTTGTGAAGGAACACAATGTGCAAACTGGTTTGTTCACATTTGTGCACATAAAAAACACAAGAAACTGTTTTTACCATGTTTGAATCTTTTGACAAACCTGATGCTTTTTGTACTTTTCAGCAACTGAACATTAAAATGAATTATTTTTTCCTACATCTAACAAGATCTAATAAAATCCAGGAAAAATCTGACCGTCAGCAAGTTGAAGCCAGGTGCTTGGTGAATACATGACATGCAAACAACCCCGGAGAATGCAACAATTCATGCAAATATTTAATGGAAAATAACAGCTGATTTGATTCTAGTTAATATAATATGGTTAATTTATTAGAAAACCTTTTCTCTGGTAATATTTTCTCTTTACAGTTTTTAAAGACACCTTATTTTAGGAAGCTGTCATTAACTACAGATACCAACTTATATTTAGAAAGCATATGATGCATTTCAGTAGGTTGCAGAACCATCAGCTGCTGCTGGAGGCGTCGCTGCAAACCGTGGAGATTCTCACAGGAACAGATTTCATAAACTCATAGTCTTCAAGAAAAAAGGAAATTCATTTCTCTGCATTTCGGACAGTTTTAGAACATTTGAAGTTCTTCACACTCACCTCAACAGCAAGAAAAACAGACCAGAAGATTCAGAAACCTGCTTTCAGAACATCAACTTCTGCACAGGCTCTTCCTAAAATCTGAACATAAATGACCCTAAGTTTAGCTCTACATATGTAACAAGTGGACAGGACATAAACGTCTGACCAACAGTTAATATCAGGACTTCCTGTGAGGTTCTGCAGTGAAATCACAGCTTTTAGTTTTGACCCTTAAATGTTGCAGCTTGTTTGATTTTAACAATCAAACTTTAACTGTTACATTTTGACCACCAGAAAGTTTTGATGTTTTAGACTAAAGGAAAATAAAAAGCTTTGAAAACAGAAAACTCAAAATTAAAAGTAAAGGTTATTTTAAGGTAGAAACCCTAAAACAGGAAGTTGAGGTGAAGGCGTCTAAACGCTCAACTGAATGTTAGAAACTTCAGTGACAGTTTCTGTTCACATGATTCGATTCAGAAATAGCTGATACCAGTTTATTTTTTAAGATATTTTTGCTCTAATGGTCCTTATTGAACAATAAATTAACAGATTATTGGGTAGAGGTCAAAGTGGAAATAATCCCAGACTGAGAATCGAACCACTGAGCCACCCAGAGCTGAAAACGGGTCAGTTTAATGGGAAAAGAATAAAAAGAATGTGATGGCTACGCAGTCTTAGAGTTACACCATTTATGTTCGGCCCTGAAGCAGTTTTCTGTTTATTAATAGAGTCAAAAAGAACCTTTGAGATATGACAAGAGGCAGTTTGGTAACTGTGGAAATAATTTATTAACCAGAAGTTTGTAACAAAACCAGAGAAATAACAGACATTTTTACAGAGCAGAGACGGGTTCATCCGCCCATCAGGCAAAGACGATCTCTGACAAAACCAGAAGTTGTTCTGATCTGAATGAATCAGAAAGAAAGTCGACTTGAAAGATCAAAGGTTACATTTAAATTCAATATAATAACAAATAACAATAATAAATGGATAAAAATAAGTTAAAGTGGATCATCTGCCCGTTTCAGCTTGGACCAGACTAAAGCCGGTTTCTCTCTGCGGTCCTGAAGTTACGCCGTATTGGAGTACAGAGACTCTTCTGCAACATGGCTGCCAACAGCAACCCGAGGAACAGAGTAAACCACGTCGTCTGAAGGTCTCAGCGGATAGTCCGAGCTTCTGCTGGAGAAGCTCACCTGGGCGTAGGTTGGTCTAGTCAAATCATCTTCAGCCTGAAGAAAGAAAAGCAAGTGGTCAAGATGAGCTGCTGGTCAGAGCAACAAGAGATTCCTGATCATTAAACTGGATCTGAAAAACACAAAGCGGGTTTTGGACACCAAGGCACTCAGATCATCTCCATACCATTCAATCATCTTTTAAATTTATTTATTTTTGTCATGAATGAATGAATGAATGAATGAATGAATGTGAGTTTTTGTAAGTTTTCAGGTCAAAGTTCAGCTTACCTTGTCCAGAGGAAGAGCTGCCGTCGCCAGGCTGTAGACGCCATCAGCTGCAGCTGGTTTACTGTAGGAGGCGTAGCTGTAAACTGTGGAGATTTCCACTGGAACAGATTTCATCTCATCTCCTCTGATTTCTTCATAAACTCTGTTAGTCTTCAGGAGAAAAAGGGAAATTGATGCATCTTTATTTCTGACAGTTTTACAGCATTTCTGCTGAACTGTGAAGCTCCTCAAACTCACCTCAACAGCAGGAGTTTTCTTTGTTTTCACAGCAGGATCTGAAAAACAGACCAGAAGATTCAGAAACCTGCTTCCATAACCACCTTCTGCACAGGTTCTTTTTAAGGAGGAGTAACTAACTGAACCTCAACAGTCCTTGATCTGTCTTCGACCAGCTGAAACTGGGCTGGACTGAAACAGATGAACCAACCTGGACCTCCTCTTGCTCACCAGATTCTCCCTCCTCCTCAACTTGGGGGAACTGAAATGCTTTTGTAGAAAGCTGAGCGACATGATCTCCAGGTGAGTCCTGGGTTTTCACTGAGGTCTCCTCTCACTGAGATGTGTCTAAAAGATCTTGCTGAGGAATCATCCAGCAACCAAATCACCTCAACCTGAACTCCAACTCTGGTTGTTCTGGTCACATCCTGCAGACTGACCTCAGATCTGCTGCATGCTGGGCTCATCAGAAGGTGGAGAGTCACCAGAATCCCATCTGAAAGGTGTTGAGCGTTCAGGTGAGCTGATCTCTGAATCTTCTCCTCTTTCTGAGTCGGAGCTTTCATTCCAACTGCAGACTCTCTTTTTCCACCTGCCCACACTCACTCCACACCTGGGAATCCTGTGTGTTCGTCCTCTTCCTGCCTTCTCAACAAAGATCTATCAGACTAAACACCAGAACATCTCCAACACCTTCCACCAACATCAGTCCTGTCTGACCTGCAGCTTCAGCTCCTGAACGCTCAAACTTTAAGATCCCAGTAAGAACCAGTCAACCTACAATACCTGTCATACTTAAATTAGACTGAAATATTGAAAAAAAAACAAAAAAAAAACAACTTTGGAGTTTTGGTAAATGTTGCAGGTTACCATGGTAACCAGGTATCTGAGTGTTTATTCTGTTTCCTACCTTTGCCATGCTTCTGTGATCGGTTTCTGCAGAAAACCAGCAGAGCCACAGTTAAGATGATGATGATGAAGGCCAGAGCCAGACCCACAATCATCAGAACGTCTGAAAACAGGAAGTTATGTTGGGTTATTAGTGTTAATGTTGTGGGTTTCACAGCCCAGGAGACAAATATTCATCTCAAACATCCAAAACTGTTTTATGTTCCTAATATAACTTCATTATTTTTATTATATAAAGTGTGATAATTGTGTATTTATGAATTATGTGTTATGTTTCTAATATGTTTGTGTTTTTGTAATTAATGTTTTAATGATGTGGACCCCAGGAGGAGAAGCCATTGTTATGGCAATGGCTGCTGGGGATCCAAACAAACAAATCCTAAAAACACAAATTAGCATCAAACTGAGCATTTCTGTGGTAACAGAGTAAAAACTCTGCATGTCCAGCAGGTAGAGTGGTTGGACCTGGAGATGATTTATTGCCATCACTCAGAGCTGAATGGTCGGTGGGTGCAGAGGAACCTGAAGATGTGAAACTTGATGCACTGGAGCTGAAACTCCTGGTTGTTGCTGAAACATTTCAAACAAGTCAGACTGGAAGAAAAGACTACAGACTACAGTGAGGCAACGAATATTTCCTTCTGTGGAGACTCACTAGAAGTAAAATTTGCTGAACTGGAGCTGAAACTCCTGGTTGTTGCTGTTGTTGTTGTCAGTTTGACTGCTGGGAATTGGAAAAAAAGTTTAGCTCCAAATGAAAAAGAATGAATTTAAAATGAGCTGAGCTGAGAAAAACACATCCGTTGCTGGAAATAATCAATCAACAGTGTCATAATTTACATTAAAATAAAAGCAAGTTTCATAATATAAGTTCAAGTTATAAGGTAGAATGTTTTTAACACAAGCATTGTTACATATTTATCTTGGATTGAAGATTTAATTTTTATTTAATGGAAACTCACCGTCTGTAACGTTGATATAAAAGCCTCTGTATGGATCTCGGCCAAACGCCATGTCCAGGTAACATCGGTACCATCCTGAGTCAGACTGGGTCAGCGCTGAGATGCTCACATACAGAACTTCTCCTGAGGTTTCAATGCTGTATCTGCCTCTTTTAGCTCTGACTCCATCAGTCTCAACAAGAACTTTTTCACATTTTCCTCTGCAGAACCGTCGTTTTCTCCCAGAGTCTTTAAAGGAACAGGCGACTGTCACTGAGCTGCCAGCTTCTTTAAAAAGGTGAGGAACGTCGTTTCCATCCAACACAGCTGTTAAAATAATCATCTGTTAGTTTCTGATCCCATCATAATAATCTGATCACATTATTATACTGGGAGCTGCCCAGTTCAACCATGGATGAAATGTAGAATTAAAACTATGAGGTGATGAACTGTTCACTCAGTCATTAGTGACTGGATTCAATCAGACGGGATCGTTAACGTCTGTAGCAGCTTTCAGACTCACCTTCAGCAACAACCAGTTCAAAGTCCTGGTATGAATATCTGGATGAAGTTGTCCATAATCCACATCGGTACCATCCTGAGTCAGACTGGGTCAGTGCTGAGATGCTCACATACAGAACTTTTCCTGAGGTTTCAATGCTGTATCTGCCTCTTTTAGCTCTGACTCCATCAGTCTCAACAAGAACTTTTTCACATTGTCCTCTGCAGAACCGTCGTTTTCTCCCAGAGTCTTTAAAGGAACAGGCGACTGTCACTGAGCTGCCAGCTTCTTTAAAAAGGTGAGAAACTTTGTTTCCAACCAGCAGAGCTGTTAAAATAATCATCTGTTAGTTTCTGATCCCATCATAATAATCTGATCACATTAATCCCAGTTTCATACTGGGAGCTGCCCAGTTCAACCATGAATGAAATGTAGAATTAAAACTATGAGGTGATGAACTGTTCACTCAGTCATTAGTGACTGGATTCAATCAGACGGGATCGTTAACGTCTGTAGCAGCTTTCAGACTCACCTTCAGCAACAACCAGTTCAAAGTCCTGGTATGAATATCTGGATGAAAATGTCCACAATCCACATCGGTACCATCCTGAGTCGGACTGGGTCAGCGCCGAGATGCTCACAACAAAAACATGTTGATTGTTCCAATGAGATCCAATCCTGTATCGTCCATTTCCATCTGATGTTTCACGTGTTTCAATGAGAATGTTTTTTTCTTCACAGTTTTCCCAGCAGAAGATCTTCCATTCTCCAGATGAAGGAAAGGAACATCTAATGTTGATTTCTCCTCCAGGAACTCTATAAAAACGCTTCACAGGATCAGCGGTTCTGCTGTTGGTGATGTGCAGAGCTGCAGAACAGACCAACAGTTAATGTCAGGACTTCCTGCTGGTTCTGCAGTGAGACCACAGCTTGTTCTGATTCAGTTACACTCATGGGCCGGGTCCAACCGAGAGCAAAACTTCACATATCTGTAATAAACTCCTGATGAATTTCACCTTCAGCCCTCAAGCATCAAAACATTAAAACTAAGAAGTTCTGAAACGATCCGACTGAAAATGTGGAAAAATGATCAAAATTAGATGAAAATCTTAAATGTTGCAGCTTTAGTGTTCAGGAAGCAGAAACATCTCAACAACCAAACAATCTCAGTACTTTAAACATTCTCTTTAATTTCCTCAGTTTTAGACTGAAGGAAGAATAAAAAGGTGTAAAAACTGATAAGTCATAAAACATGAATATGAAGCCAGTCAGCTTCAGTTTTACTCTGGTTATTTTAAAACTTTACTTCAGCTTCCCGTTTCAAAGCCAACCAAACCCTCAGCTGCATGTTAAAGTTTCACTGTTATAGTTTCTATTTACATGAACAGAATAATAAATTACTGATAAAATGTTTCAATGTACAAAGAATAAAGAAAAGTGACTCACAGAGGCAGACGAGGCAGAACCAGGCGATGATCATGTTGAGACTCTAACGGTTCTTCTTTCTTTTATCAAGTTTAACTTCTTTAACGTTGTTCCTGTTCTAATGAAAATGTTTCCCGCTTCTGCTTTCAGCTGGAGCCTCATTTATTTATAACTATACAGCCTGACAGCATCACTGTGTCTTAATGCTCATTTACATTTACAAATTATTTCACACCTAAACATTATAATGTTTCCAAAACATTTGATTTAAAGCTGCAGATAGATGAGATAAATAAATAGGATCTGATACAAAACGTATAAAACTAAAATGTTTGTCACACAGAGTTAAAGGTTTAAATTTGTGTTTTTAGTGTTTTATGTCATTTTGCTGCACAAAAGTATTGAATAAACAACTTGTCTTCAAAATACAAGAATTTATGTTTAAAAAAATAACAACCCTTAACTTCCAGTTGAAATACTTTTGTAAATAAACTCTTTAACTAGGCTAGTAAAGTTCAACTAAACTATTAAGTAAAAACAAAAGATAAATAAGAAAAACTATGGTTACATTCACACTGCAGGTTTTAATGCCCAATTATGATTTTTTATAAAATCCAATTTGTTTTTGAGTTGTTGTTCACATTTCCAAATATATGCGACCTGGATGTGATCTGAATGCAAATGTATGCACAGTACAGGGCGCAGGAACGTTACACAAGAGCATGCTCAGTGTTTTGCCAACCGACATAAAATAAAGAAGTAGAAGAAGAAGTGCTCAGTGTGAAGTAAACATGGATGCTAATGATGCAGCATATCTTAGGATTTTGAAGTTGCTGTCTGACTGCAGGCAGCAAATTAACTTAATCCTTGTTACAGTCCGCCCTGGTTGTTGTTTTTCTTTCCGTTTGCACGAATCAGGATGCATTTGTTGAATGTTGAGGATCAATGTTCAGGTCGGATGAATGCGACCGGGTCGAACGGACTCAGCTCAGTACGTCAGATCAGATACGTATCGGATTTAGAACCAGAGGCCTGATCTGTGTTGTTCAGACTGTTCTGGAAAACTCTGCTACATTTAATAGAAACTGCTGTTCTGTGCATCGACAATTAATGAGGTTGTTCTTGTGTGTTTTGTCTTTTAGTTTTGCTTTAATCCGTTTTGTTCTGTATCTAAACATTAGAAGTTATAGTTTTGATAATTGTGTCAGTAGTAATAACTGGTAATTATTCTGTTGGAAATGTTTCTAATGTCTTAATCAGTAAGGTTAGGGTCAGGATGTGACTCAAGATGGTGTGAGTGAAAAGGGGAAGCTGAGTGAGACTGAAAGAGTGAGCAATGAAACGGAACGTGAAAAGATATGAGCATAAAGAAGAAGTTCATCAACTAACACGTTTCAGAACATCTATTGGTTTTATCTTTTGTTGTTATGTTTGGTATTTGTGCAGACTTGAACAGATTATGATTTGACTGTCTTGACTGCTGTGGGAGAAGAACTGAACTGACCGTCTGATGTCAGGGGCGACACACCTGGGAGTAACAGGAAGGAAACGGAGATCTTTGCAAAGATGTGCAGACCAGTTCTGGTGTGATGCAAAGACAACCAGACAGTCGCAGAACCACAAAACGGGAACTCCTCAGAGTTTTACAATAAACTAGGCTTATTACTACATAAACATGCCAAACAGCTAAACTTATTCATGTCATGTATTTATTTTTAAACTTAAGCTGATGGCACTGCATAAAAAAACTTATTTTGCATAAAATGTTTAACTTTTAACATAAAGAACAGAATTTTCATAAACAAAGTGTGTGTGAATCTTCTAGGCCAACTTCCACTTATTCTCTAGTTTATCTGTCATTGGATGGATGGAGGTTAAAAAAACTTAAAAACATCAGATCAGAGAAACAAATGTTAAAAATGATCTGACTGAATTAACAGGTTGAGCAACAAAATACTAAGTTGCAGGTACCATCATTTGTGTCCAGGCCTGTTTCAATAGTGTGGTTTTTAAATTATTAGCTTGAACCAAAAATCAAAATCAATGTTTGATTTTCAAAGCTTCATTTTAAGTACATTTTTATTATTGCTTTTGACAGTTTCAAGTTATTTCAGTGACCATTGTGGGTTTTTTTGGTCACTAACAAGACAGGTGCCAATAAATTTGTCAATAGAAAAGTAAACCAGGAAGCCAGCAGGGCAGATGAAACGGAGAAGAGCAGAAGATTGATTGTTTATTCTTTAAAATAAAGACTTTAATGCTTGGGATCAGTACAGTTATATCCAAACGCTTCCCTTGTGTTTTAAACCATAAACGTTTAGAAACAATTGGATATGAATGCTGTTTTGGGGAGACTTCCTGGTTTCTAATGGCTTTCTGAAGTCTGCTGCGGCGGTGGGTGTTGACCTGAATCATCAGATAAATCACCAAGAAGCAGCAACACTCCAGAACTCAGCGAATCCAAAAGACATTACGTCCCAGTTTATTACGTCCCCAAGGTATTATCGGTTCCAGGAGAGGAAGAGGAAGATTTCCTGTGGACTCCTCACTGGAATGAACCTTTAACTTATGTATTTAAACTATATCCTCTCCTATGTGGACCCGCATGTGTCTGTTTAAATGAGGCTTTTGGTAAAATCTTTTCCCACAGATATGACAGCCGTAGGGTTTTTCTCCTGTGTGGATCCTCTTGTGTTTGTTTAAATTTGATTTGTGGTTAAATCTTTGTCCACAAACGTGACAACCAAAAGGTTTGTCTCCGGTGTGTATCCTCTGGTGGATGTTTAAAGTTGACTTTTGATTAAAACTTTGTCCACAAATCTCACAACCAAATGGTTTGTCCCCAGTGTGGATCCGGATGTGCTTGTTTAAACTCGACTTTTGGTTGAATCCTTTCCCACAAACATCACAGCCGAAAGGTTTGTCTCCTGTATGAATTCTCATGTGTTTGTTTACAGCTGACTTATCACTAAATCTTTGACCACAAACATCACAAACAAATGGTTTTTCTCCAGTGTGGATTCTGATGTGTATGTTTAAATGTGACCTTCTGTTGAATCGTTGCTCACAGAAAAGACAACCAAATGGTTTATCTCCTGTGTGAATCCTCATGTGCTTCTTTAAATTAGCCTTAAGACTAAATGTCTGTCCACAGACATCACAAGAAAACGGTTTGTCTCCAGTGTGGACTCGTGTGTGCATGTTTAAATCTGCCTTTCGACTGAATCTTTTCCCACAAACATCACAACCAAAGGGTTTTTCTTCCATGTGGACTCTCTTGTGTTTGTTTAAATCTGACTTTTTGTTAAATCTTTGCTCACAATCATCACAATGAAACGGTTTCTCCTCTGAGTGGTTCCTCATGTGCAGATTTAAGCTTGATTTTTGGTTAAATCTAACTTCACACGCACTACAACTGAAAGGTTTCTCTCCGGTGTGAATTCTCCTGTGAATTTTTAGGTGAGACTTCTGGTTAAATTTTTGTCCACAGACGTCACAGCTGAATGGTTTCTCTCCTGTGTGAATTCTCAGGTGTCGGTTTAAAGAGTTTTTCAGGCTAAAACCTTTCCCACAGTCATCACAGATAAAACCTTTTAAATCAGTTTGGACATTCGCTGAGTCGACGTTTTTAGCCGAACAGTTTTTTCTTGAACTGTGTCTCTGTAGGGAGCGCTTGTTACCAAACTGTTGACTGCACTTGGAGCAGCTCAGCGACTTGTTGGCGGCGTTTCCTCCTGACTCGGCAGCTCTAGTTTCCTTCCAGTCATTCTCACTGTCCTCAGTTTCAGAGCCGGAGTCTGGTGGGTGTTTCAGATGAGAACCAGGATGGTTCACATCATCATCCTCCTCCTCTTCATCCCCACTGACCTCCGTCTCTGAAGAGCTGGAAGTGTCTCTGTCAGTGTGTAGGCTCTGGGTTCCTGCTGGACTCTGCTCCTCCTCCGTCCTCTTCATCACTTTCTGCTTTCATCTGGTCAGCTGAGCTGCTGGTTGGAAGATCTTCAACTTCTGGCTGATGAAGCTGCGAGAACAGAGGTTTATCTTCATCATCCTCACTCTTCATAAGAACCACAGTGAGTGGAAACCTGGTAGGATTGGTCTCCTCCTTCACACTGAGCTCTTCATCATCTGGGCTGCTCCAGACTTCCTCCTCTTCCTCCTTGATGTGAAGACGCTCTGCATCCTGCTGGTCTCCACCAGAACTCTGCTCTTCATTAGCTTCTTCTTTAACCACCAGCCTCTCCTCAGCTTCTGCAGAAAACACAGAAACACAACAAACACATTGTGAACAATGAGAGTTTAACATTTCTAAGAAGGTAGAACAGAATTAGTGGAAGAATCTGATTAACATAATCAGGTAACGATGCTGAGATTAATCACATATTGATTAATGAAGCAATCAGTAAACTGGAAAAATGAAGGAAGTTCTGAGCTATGAAGAAATAATCTACCAGAGTTCTGACCAGAACCAGGAACAAGAACCTGGACCGGCTGCAGATGTTTGGGATAATTTTAGGTTGATTTTGGATTTTCCTCTTGACCATGAACTGTTAACGGAGCTATGAATCCAACCTACAAACTTGTTTTTCCCTTCCTTATTTGTTTTTCAGAATAATAGCCTGAGATTTTTAAATATAGTTTCCTCCTTCTGCTCCAGTCTCTGTTTCACCTGAAGTTGAAGGTTAAACCATCCATTGATAGTAACAATCAGAGATGATGTTGAGGATCCATCACATTCCACTCACTGTAAATGAGTTTGGTAAGCAAACTATTACAGCATTAGGCTTATAAAATAAATCTCAAAAGTTTATGTAAACAGTTGAAAAGCAGAAAAGTCTTTGTAGTCATGGAGGAACAGTACAGCTTCTTCAGATGTTAGAAGTTTATTTTTGTAGATTTTCTAAAGATCAAGTGAAAAATCTCGACTCTCATTCATGTTTTGCTCAAATATTAGAGCCATTTATCCCACCTGTAGAGTGATCACTCCAACTAAAACTAATTAGAGGGAAACTCCAAACCCGACTGACGACTTTTAGACGACAAAAGAGACGATATTCAGTAAAAAAGGACTGGAAGTTTTGTTGTGTCTTAAGATCATTTTACAGATGTTAAATCACCAAGAACTGCCTCATGAGTAGATATCAACACATCCCAAGACTTTCTTCTTATTCTGTTTTCTTCATCTTTATTTTAATTAGTGCCGTGATTTCCAATGACAATACATTTTTCTTCTGAAAACTATCAAATCATCGATAATTCAGAAAAATCTAAACAATCAAACAGAATTTTGTTTGTAAAACATCTCATCTTTCCAACAATGTAAATTTTATTCTATAGCATTTTTGTAAAATAGCATAAAAATGACTAATTTAACTGGTCAGTGGAGGTCTATTCAGAGAACAGGACCTCAGTGAGATTGCCTGTATATAAAAGATGTTAAATATAAAGAGTTAATAAAATTGTATAGAGTTTTAAAGTTTATTGTAAGATGGTAATTTCACATTGAAATACCACAACCAAAAATATTATCTGTGCATAGAAAACATCGTGAGATAATTTGAGATTTAACAGTTAAGTCTCAAATCTCAATGAGTTTCCAGTACAAAGCCCAAGCCCTAGACTAAATGGCCTTTTAAAGCAGAACTTTAATTCATGTAAAAATTTTGATCGATTATTTTTAAATATATAGTAGAATATTATGTATTCTATATAAAACTTATTGTGTTACTTGAAAACAGAATTTTTCCTTTAATAAAAGAGAATCCACATATGATATATTGCTTTCTGAATCGACCAAACCAGTTCAAATCACTTGCATTTAATTATTTGGTCATTTTAAAGCCAATGCAATTATGTACAAAGCTTATAATGAGATCCTGTCTCTAAATGTCCAGTTTAAAATCAATGAAGCCAAATACGCGCTGCAGAGAAAATATATTACAATTAACCCAAGGTTCAAATAAATTATAAATTAACACTTTGTCCTGAAAAATGTTAACTGTATGATTTAAAAAGTCCTTATTGCGCAGAAGCGTGTTGGATGTTTGCTGCATTGAAAACTAAACAACAATGTGATTTAAGTTAAAAGATTTTCATAAAATGTTTTGCTGTTGTCGGTTTTTTTTTTTGTAAGAGGAAGGTGTGAATTTTAGCTTATTCATAATCTTTCCTGTTTATTTTTAGATGATTGTGGCCATGTTTTATTTGTTTTACTTCTTATGAAACTGGCCAAAGTACAGGATGTCGCACACGAATAATAACCATGTCTGTGGCACATATTTTAAAAAGGGGCTCATTTTTAAACCATTCTCTAACTTCGTGGCATTTTGATCAGGGATCGACGCAGCCCCCTACTCATTTAAAAACATCCGCCTTGCGCAGCGAAGGTCACCAGATAAACTGGCCACCAGTAGATCTGACACACCGTAACAAGCCTCAAATACAGACAGCAGCGTCACTAGTTCTCATTCAGGTAAACCCGTCATCTTCCTAAACATTCCTGCTAAACTATAACTAAAGTCCAAAGTGGATGTGAAAAAGGAAAAGCCACCGACCTGATGTTTCCATCTGAACGCCAGAGCTAAACGCAGGATCCATGTTTCTGCGTTTCTCCTCTTCTGCTGCTTCCAGTCGCTGTTTGAGCTGCTGTCTCTACATTTCCGGTGGCGTTTCGGTCTCCAGACAGACCGGTAAACCGTTACAGTTCAATTTGAACCCGCCTGACGACCAAAACCAGAAGAAAAGCCTCCGGTCACCGCGGCTGGAGTCTGCGCACTAGGAGGAGAGAGGCCCCAACACACATCAAAGGAGCAAAAACCCGGAAGTCCCGCCTACAGCTACGAGTTATTGTGTCCGCCATATTAGTAGGGAAAAGGCGAGCTATGTACACAACATTAGTAATCAAAAGTATTGCAGCTTTAACTGGTAGAAAAGTAACTCACCATGAAAATATGATTTTAGACGTTTTTAATTTATTTTGCTGCAAAAATATTTTATTAATATTGATTTGAAATGCTACAAAAATAAAGGATCTGTTATTTTTGGCTTAACAAAATTAATATCCAACTCTGTGTCGACCCGACTGAGCGTCCGGTCCTTGTGTTTGAACAAGAACGTTTCTCCCTGCAGAAACCCTCCATGCTCCATCCTTTCTGTGTCACTAACGTTTCCTCAGGAACTCTGAAGACTTCAGCTCTGCTGTTATTGACCTGCAGAGCAGATCATTGGTTAATAGCAGAACTTCCTGTTAGGTTCTGCAGTCTGAACTCAACATGTTTCACTGCAGAAACTACTGAATCATTCTGGTTAGATCATCATCGTTACCATGGAAACTCAACGTAAATCAGCCTGGTTTAACATGCAACACAGATGTTAATCTACTAACTTATTACCAAACTAAAGACAGAAGGTCAAGTAATAAAAATAACTTGTTTTTAAGAGTTTGAAAAGTTGCAGTTCAAGCACTGCGATAGAAACTCTAACAAGAACAGAATATATTTAACAATATCTGAAATTAAGAATCTTTACTTTCACTGACTGCAGAGGTCAGTTTAAGAAATAAGTCATTCTGTGCCTGAACTTTATTCCAGATTCCAGTTTTATGTCCATCCAGAACTCTGAAGGTTCTGTTCTCACGGGTCCAAAACAAAAGTGTATGATCCTTCCTCAGAGAAAACACTGGAAACTGTCAGGAAAGTTGAAATGTGATAAAACTTAAAGGGGCTTCATATAATAATTAATACTGAACTGAACGGGACAAAGCAGAACAGAGAATCCAGCCAGGAACAAAGAAAAGCCAGAAGGTTAAATACCTGGAAACAGGGTGAGAGATATATGAGGTTAGACAGGTTTGTTTGATGGTTTAAAGACCGAATCAAAGAATTAAAAAGTACTCACAGAGGAAGAAGCAGCAGAACAAAGTTAGACGAACGCTCATGGTGGAGCTCTGACGTTCTGCTGGCCTCTCTTCTGTTTCATAATTAAATAATTAAAGATGCTCCTCCCTCAAACACTTCCTGTTCCCTTCAGTTTCTCACCTGCAGATATCTGTAGCTTTACATCAACATCTTGTCTCACTGGAAAGGGGTCAGATGCTTATAACATTTTTTATTAAAAAGAAAATGATGAAAGGAACAGACTAACTCCTTTGAAGCGTTCGGCTGCAGTGAGAAAATAGAATGTGTTTATTATGAAAACATAAATAAATGTATTAGTATTAACATCAGTAAATTTGGAAAAATCACTAGATATCAAAATCTGATCTCCACTTCTGAACAGAACATGGACTTCTCTACGAAGTCAAACCGTCCAACATTAAAGATCCCAGATAAAGAGCAGCTTAAATAAACTTCCTTTATAGGTTGACGGAGACAGGAGGAGATTTATCATCAGTTGTGGTCATATTGTAATGTATACCTTAAAATAAACACATTTAAAACAAAGGGTTTTAATATTAGAAAATCATTTCCCAGTAATAATAATTCTACAGCTCAGAGTGAGGAGATTAAAATCTTCCAAATCATTTATTATGCTGAAACTTGGCAAATATAAAAAGCTCTGATCATCCTGCTTGACCCAGAAGAGAAAATGTTTACTTTGATTCAATGTCAGGCAACGAAAATTAAGTCTTGTTTTTATAGTATAAACAAATTTTAACAAGTTGCACAAGAGTCCAATGAAGGAAATTCTTTAAAATATTCTTACATGTACAGAATTTCTGATATAAAATACTTTTTCATATTCAGCTGATAATCACGCTGCATGAAGTCCTCAGTTTGTGACAGTTATAACCATCCAGTCAGTTTGTGTCCAGACCATGAGGCACACAGAAGTTTCTCCAGACACAAGAAAAAAGCAGCTTTGAAAAAACAAACACTTTTACTAAAAGCAGACGAGAGAAAGACATGAAGGACATTAACTCAATTACCTTGCAAAATTCTGACAAAAACATCTTTGTCCGTCACAACACAACAAAAATAAAAGTTTAAGAAATTCACAATGCTCAAAAAACATTTTTTTATATTTATATATCAATTTCATAGAAACAGATAAAAACACTGGCATTCTTGTGAAGAAACCTTTGATTAGACAGCAGCAGGCATGTAGAGTTTATAAAGTCTATTGCTGTAAGCTAGTAGAGAAAAGATGTGTACTGTAATATCCCACATGTTCTTAGCAACCTGTTGCATTGTACAGTTTAAAGAATCATGGTTCAAAAATAAAATGGCTAAACTTTAAAGCTTTAAACAGCTGTGAACATTTAAATCTGAACACTTTCTCCATCCTTGTGGACATTACTGTGTTTGATTAAATGTGACTTCAGGTTAAATCTTAGTCCACAGACATCACAGCCAAACAGTTTGGCTCCTGTGTGGAGGGTCATGTGTTTGTTTAAATGTGCCTTCTGGTTAAACCTTTGCCCACAAACGTCACAACCAAAAGGTTTGTCACCTGTGTGGATCCTCAAGTGTCTTTTTAAAGCCGACTTCTGGTTGAATCGCCGTCCACACACATCGCAGTCAAATGATTTTACCTCACAGTGGATCTTCATGTGTTTCTTTAAAGCAGACTTTTGTATTAAACGTTGTCCACAAATGTCACAAGCAAATGGTTTCTCTCCTGTGTGGGTTAGCTTGTGCAAGTTTAAATGTGACTTTAGGTTGAATCTCTGATCACAAACACTACATCTATATGGTTTCTCCCCTGTATGGATTCTTACATGTTTGCTTAAATATGACTTCAGGTTGAATCTTTGTCCACAGAAATCACAACCAAACGGTTTCCCTCCAGAGTGGATTTTGGCATGCTTGTTTAAGTTGGATTTTTGGTTAAATCTTTGTCCACAAACATCACAACCAAACGGTTTCTCTCCTGTATGAATCCTCATGTGTATGTGCAAGTATGACTTCAGGTTAAATCTTTGTCCGCAAACATCACAACCGAAGGGTTTTCCTCCCGTGTGGATTCTCATGTGCTTGTTTAAATTAGAATTCTGGTTGAATCTTTGTCCACAAACATCACAGCCAAAAGGTTTCTCTCCTGTGTGGATTCTCTTGTGTCTGCTTAGATGATTTTTCCAACTGAAACTTTTACCACAGTCATCACAGGTGAATAATTTGACATCACTCTGGACTTTCCCTGGACTTAGTGTTTTGACATTTTTCTTCCCTTTAGTATTTTTACTTTTAACTGCCCGGCGTGAAGCCCTTCCTGTTGAATGATGGGTCATGTGTCTCTGCAGAGAGCGCTCGTTAACAAACTGTTTACCGCACTCAAAGCACCTCAATGAATTGACGGCGTTTTCTCCTGACTCCTGACCTCTGCCCTCCTTCCAGTCAGTCTCACTGTCCTCAGTTCCAGATCCAGAGTCTGACATGCGCTGATGCTGGGAGTCAGGATGGCTCCCTTCATCATCACTGTCACCATCATCATCATCAAAATCATAGTCACTATCATCATCCTCCTCCTCTTCATCCTCACTGACCTCTGTCTCTGAAGAGCTGGACGTGTCTCCATCAGCGTGTTGATCTGGGTTCCTGCTGGACTCTGCTGCTCCACCGTCCTCTTCTTCATTTTCTGCTTTCATCTGGTCAGCTGAACTGATGGTTGGAAGATCTTCATCTTCTGACTGATGAAGGTGTGAGAACAGAGGTTTCTCTTCATGCTCACTTTTCACAAGAACGACATTTAGTGGAAATGGATCGGTCTGCTTCTCACTGAGGTGCTCTCCCTCCAGGCCGGTCCAAGGTTCTTCCTCTTCCTGCTTGATGTGAAGCAGCTTTGGATCCTGATGGTCCACACCTGGATTCTTTTCTTCAAGAGCGTCCCGATGAGAATGTAGATCTGGGTTCCTGCTGGATTCCTCTTCCTCGGTCTCCATCTTGTCATCCGAGCTGCTGGCCGGAAGACACCGGCCTTCTGCTTGTTTCTGATGAAGCTGTGAGAACTGAGATTCATCATCTGGTTCCTCCTTGATGCGGGGAGCTTCTGGTTTCTGCTGGTCCACAGCAGGACTTGGCTCTTCAACGTCCTCTTCTAGAGCAACCACAATCTGCGGAACATCTGCGAGCAACACTGAAACACATCATGTTCATTATAGACAACTGCAACTAGTCAACATTTCAATTTATTACAACTTAATTAGTGTAGCCATGACCACAGGCGTAAATCCAGCGGGTCGGGGGAACGGACCCCCCAATCTTGGAAAAGTCTAGAATTGTCCCCCCCCAAAAATAATTGAAGAAACATTTGCATTTAAATAATATCAATATGAAAAGGTAAAAGAAACAAAAAACGAAATAAATCTATCATTTATCTCAGAAAAAAATAAGAATAAATTTTCAGGTCCCTCCTCCATTATTAGAACAATGGTTCAGTCCAAAGTGTAGGAGGAGCAACAGCAGCTGAACGGCACCAGCTCAGTTAGAACCGCTGGAGTGAGGAGCTAGCTGTTAGCTGCTAGCTATTAGCTGTGGCTCTGCAGCACAAATAAAATACCCTCCAATAAGTAAATACTTACAGCAAAAGACATGTAAACATTTTATTTACTTTCACTGCTCAATAAGAAGAAACACATTAACAATAAAGATCAGACTGCAGTTCGTTATTTTATTACTTTGACTGAATCATGATAAGCTGCCTTATTAGCAGAACTGCTGCACTGCTTTCATAGACTTCAGCTTTTTTGTCAACGGTAGCAAACATCTCATTCATATTTAACTCTTTAACTTTTAGTTAAATTAGAAGAGTTTGAAACGGGAGGGAGGGGCTGAGCAAGTGGACCAGCTCAGAGTGGGAGCCCAGAACAGAAGAGAAAACTAAAAGTTATAACTTTATTTCTCACTGTCCTCAATGCAGAGCCTTTAAAACCACAAAATAAAATCTGAATATTTTTCTATATAAACCCTGCTGCTTTAAATGTTATGTTTAAGTTATAATATTCCCCAGATATTCATTTCTATCTACCTGTTGGTTCTCAGTCATCCAGGACATGACAAAACTAAAAAAGGCTTAAAAATAAAGCAACTTAACAAGTTATTATTTAAATAGCCCATAACTTGTATTATGAGCCATTTCAATAAATCAATGTTTATGAGGAATTTTATTGAGAGCAGTTACTCATTAAAACTTTTTTATTTAGAACCTTAAATGTTTGTAAAGGAGTAGCAGAGATTAGATCAAACTGAACAAAACTCAAATAAAAGCAACATTTGAATTTTAGTTTTATTTCTCAATAATTTGCTTACTGAGAATAAAACATGTTTAATGTGCATTACTAGTCATTTTTGGTCCTGCAGCTTGAATGTGGTTTAAAAGTTTTTAAACCACATTTTACGTTACATTTCACTGTAACTTTGCCGACCCCCCAAAATGTCTCTTAGGAAATGTTCCTGTTTATGGTTCCTCCAGTAATGAGATGGATTTACGCCTTTGGCCATGGCCCCTCTGGTTTCGAGAAGATGGAACAGAAACTGGTGCAGGAGTACTTTCTATGTTAAAGCAAAGATTTTATAGCGACACGTGGGTAGAGTATATTTTGTTAGTCACAGCTGCGATTAAGAGAGACTGAGGCAAATGTAGAAGGACGAGGCTAATCGTATCAGACAGAACATTAAAAACGACGTGGAGAGTTTAGGAGAAAACTGTGGACTGAAAGGAACAACGTGATCGATGTCGAAGCGTTGACCTCAGTCATGTTGCTTTGAGATGTTTGTTTTCACACACACCTTCAAGGTCCACAAGAATTTGATATGTCTGATTTTTGATTCGGAAATTATTCCGAATCAATAATTTGGATTATTGATCCAAAAGTGCTTTCCTCACTGACGGGGAAGAAAGCACTTTTCTCCTTAAAATTAATCATAATCAAAACTAGAATTCAGTCTTGCCAAACGAGGCGTAGCTTTCCTAATTTAATAAATTAAAGGATTTTCATTAGGAATGTAAAAAGCAGCTGTGATGGTTTGATATTCAATTACAATTTTTAATCAAGTTAATTTAAGGGTCTGAAATTAATCAAAATGATTGGATTTTAATAAACAATCATATTAACAAAATAAGCAACATTTTTAATTTAAAAACGATTTGGTGCTCAGTTATTACATCAACATATGAGCTCAACAACAAAGATATTCATAGTTTTTAGTCTGTTCTTCAACCATCACATTGGAGCAAAGTGTTTTTCTATCTGTTCATCTTTCCAGAGTTTCTCTGATCATTCATGGAGCTTCTTTAGAAATGCGGATGCTGAAATTAGTGTGAGCTGCTACATGTTTATGAAGCAGAAATTAACCCCCAGAGAGCCGAGACAAATGAGAAATGACAGCGCTGTTTGCGAATGTCGCTTGTGCGTCAGAATTACGGCCGTACCAGAAACGAGAATACATAGTTCTGACTCTACACAACAAAAAAGACATGCGATAAATTGCGCTGAAATTTTTAATGCGCTAAAATCCATGTAATTAGTTGAAATTATAAACAGTGACACAAACATCTGCTTCTTACTCTGGCCCCTGCTGGCTTGTGACTTTAATGGCTGCTGTGTGCTGGAAGCTGGTGCAACGAACAGCACGCCGTACTGACGAGCGTCATTCTGTGTGGTGGCAGTAAGACGAGGGAAACCTCGCCCTGATGCCACCCGCTTCCCTACAATGGCCCTCTGAATCTGAGGGATGTAGCGGTAATCCTTTTCCTCCTTTATAGCATACAAACACCACTTTCTGGATTTCCTGTTATACAGTTTCCGATATCTGAAATTAGATGTTAGACAAACAATAAAAACAAATGAAAATATTTATATCCAGAGTCTTTCTTGATAAGGTAGAGTAACAAATTATAAATAAAAAGTACTACATACTCTGCGGAGCCGTCGGGTTTTCTCTTGGGCGCTCTGTGAACATGGTGGTTGTAATCCAGGCCAGCCAGGAAGATCCGGGCTTCATAGACCGGACGGCTGAAACTGGAGCGTTTGCTGGCATACATCAGGATGTGGTTATGGAAAGATTCCAGCTCAGCCGTTGACCTAAAATTTCAATGAGACCCATCAGATCATATAAGCTTTTTCTCAAGGGCAATATATGTAGAAACACCGAATAATTAAACATATTCATACCTGAAGTGCAAGTACTTGTGTACTTCCTTAAGCCAGCGTTGATTCAGAATAATTTCCGATAAAGCCTGATGGGCCACGGACCCGTTTTCTATCCACGCCTTGTCTCTGCGTTCCCCAGACGGACGCTGACCGGCGTCCAGGGGCCACTCGTGTTCTCCTGTTACATGGTTAAGAAGGCCAGCCCACATCTCCTGACATTACAAAATAAACATAACAGTTTAAACTTACATTTATCAAATATACAATTTGTATAGTATAGTGGCTGCATTTTTCCCACAATGTTTCACTCTTGCTATTACAGTTATCAATGTGCAGTAATGAATACCAACCTCTAAACTGGTTTTATTTACCCCACATAGCAACAACAACTCAATGCTGAAGTGCTAGAAAAATTACATCCAGGATGTTTGGGTGCGACTCACATAAAAGTTATCATAGTTTTCAGTCATCTTGCAGCAGAACCAGAAATAATTGCAGATGTCTTTGATCCAGTGCAGCAGGATGGAACAACCCTTTTGCTGCCCTGCCTTAATAAACACAAATACAGAAATAACAAAATGAAATATTGAAGAAAAATATACAAGTTTGTCATTTTTGATTTCTTAATTTTAATCACAAGAAAGCTTACTGCATGCATCTTCTTGGCCAAGTTTTTGGAACCATGCCACATGTCTAGAGTGTGCAGCACGCCACTGTCCTTATACTTTCCTTTGACTGGGTCTATCAAATAACAGTATAACAGAAATGAAATTAGGAATACTGTTGCATTGATAGATGAAATCCTACGAGGTCAAGCATTTATTACCGTAATTTCCAGACTAGTGAGCACAAAGAATATGAGATAAACCCACAAGTTTTGAAAAGAAAAATAAAATGGTATGAATACTGGCCACGCTTGTCTATGAGCCACATCATGAGATATTTACAGACTTGTTTTTTTTACTTCTAATGGAATATGTCACTGTAACATACATAAATATGTACCATAAATGCTTTTTCAAAGCAGTGTCTGTAACATAGCTGCTTAATAAATAAATACATCAGCCTATGAAAGTCATTAATCACCATCTTTATTTTCCTCCTGTGCACCAAAACCACTTAAGTCTTCTTCAGTGTCAGAATTACTTCCTTAACCCCTTAACTCTCAACCCCTAAATCACCAAAAACGCCTGAAAAGGTAAACCTAAATTAAATCAGCTGCTGTTCTTGAACAATATGAAGTACATGAAAAAGCTTGGTCTCTTTATGAAGATGACAAGCTGAATTTTCTATTTTTCAGTCAAAAATACTTTAACTGTAAGTAGTTTGTAGCTATTATGTTTGCAACACAAAAGAAATTAAAAAATTTTGCTTCACCCAGATTTTTCATTTTTATTTCTTGTAAATGTACATTGAGTGTTGAATGTATGGACTGGAAAATACAATAAATCTGTAGAATAAAGTATTCTGCTTGTGGATCTCAAGACTGATCAAGATATCACAAAAAGAAATGTCATTTTGGACATGTTTTATTTTAGAGGATGTACAGCTGTTATCCAAGTGTCACAACTTGGATAACAGCTGATATATAAACATCAGATGACTGTAACTCCTCAGTGCTTCAACATACAGTCATCAACGAGGCTCTAATGAAAGATAATGAGCCGAGGAATCCTCAGGTAGACACATTATTACTGATAGTGACATTACTAATAATTATAGAAATAAAACAGCTTATCTGGGGAGGCAGGGGGGGTTTAGCGTACAGTCAGACCTCCTTCTTGCAATACGCTGTCTGTCAGTCCACCTCCCCGCCCCAGCACTCAACGGTACGCTAGCCCCCCCCCCACACACACCATTTCTCCTTTGACCCCCCCTCTCTCCCCGGCCCCCCTCCTTCGACGCCCCGCCCTTCTAACGGTGCCATAGATCCATAGATCTTCTGTAGAAACGCCGTCCACAATCTTCCCTAAACCCTTACAGTATAAAACTGTAGGGCTTTACACTGTAAAATCCTACAGTATGAAGCTGTAGGGTTTAGATTACAGGGTTTTAATATAAAACTAGGTTTATAGCTGACACATTAACCGGTCATGAGGGGGGCTCCAAACATTCGTCTCACTCTGTAGTTTGTGTTGTCCTGTTCTTCACGCAGCAGCTCCAGCCTTTCAAAATCCGTTGCACCATGGCAATGTTCAAAGCGTGTGAAAAACATAGCGGGTTGTGGTCTGGACTTACCGAATAGAGCGGATATCTGTGACTGTGAATCTGTGCAAACTTCAGTGAGTTTAACCTCCTGGTGGATTTGGTCAAAGCTCCTGATGAAGCCTTCCCTCTCCATCATCACAGAACGCCTCTGTGTCTCCCCCTTGTCAATGTTGACTATTGATAGGATTTCTTTGGTTTCATTCTCCATGATGGTGTAGGTGCAGAACTGAGCAGACGACCCAAGACTGTCCATATGACCATCAGCTTTAAAAAGTACCAAATGCACAAGAAAAAGATTTCTCATCAAAGCAGGAGAAACAGAGTTGCATGTGAACATTGCCCGAGGTTTTAAAATTGACCACTAGACTCACCAAGTACAACAACATTTTCCTTTGATTTCAGCCTGGAAACGACCTCAGCTCTGCTGCTGTCCCAAAAGTCCTTGATGGTTCCAACACAGTATGTGTCCTGTATTTTCAAGAAGGTTGACCAATCCACTGTTCCCATCTTCATAAACTTGAAAAGCAATGCAACTTTGGCATAGTTGTTGCCAGACAGGATGATATTTGAGGCCAAAAGGAAGTCGCCAGCTTGCATCCCGTCTTTGAAAGTGGGCTGGGAGTTCCACTCCCACACACAGTGATTGTTAGAACACATCTGGAAAACAGGTTTAAAAATATTTAGCTTTACTTTCTAACCATCACAACAATGATACAACAGAGAGCAGCGTTTCCTCTAGGACAGAGGTGGGCAACTCCAGGCCTGGAGGGCCGGTCTCTGCAACTTTTAGATGCATCTCTACTTCAACACACCTGAGTCAAACAATGAGGTCATTAGCAGGACTCTGACTGCATGCAGGAGGTGATTCAGCTGTTGGATTCAAGTGTGTTGGACCAGGGAGACATCTAAGAGTTGCAGGACACCGATCCTCCAGGCCCAGGACTAGCCGAGCTAGCAGTGTGGCCTGGAGCGTCATCGTAAAGCACGGCTCTGGACCGAGTTTGAGAGCGCGCTACCAGTAGGCGAGCGACTGCGTACAGATGAAAGCTCACACCTGGATAGTGTGCTGTGCTTAGGCTGACAAAGTCAATAATATTAACTGTGAGCCTGCAATTCCTACAGGCTGTGATCTTCTCGGTGCGGCAGGCGCTCTCGCTGGCTTGGCGCCCCCTAGGGGAAACACTGGAGTAGTAAATGAACATACCCACTGCATGATGACAGCTGTTCCTCTGGACTTGATCTGGACTTGGAATGGTCCAGTTGCCTGACACTCCACCAGTGTCACCGGGTCTTTAGCCGTACACACTGGGATGGGCAGCAGCAGATACTGAGCGAGTTGCACCAGACAGACATGATAGGTGATGGCTGCCGGATGATTAGTGATGTCATCCTCACTCTGGACTGGTTGGGACTCGGCTGACTCTGTGACCAGAGTGTCATGAACTGTGTCCTCCATGCCGACGGCCGGAAGAGCATCCAGACATAACTTCTGTTCACCGGCACCAGCAGTGCTGATTGAATACAAAAAAGCAATGATAAAGGAAAATTATTCTCATGAAAGATTACTTTTAGTTAGGAACTTACCGAACGCATAAAGGGGGGATGTAATCCTCCTCCTCCTCATCATCAGTGTCGTCATGGTAACTGCCTTCCTCCATGCTACTCCCTTCCTCTGAAGCTGAAACGTCTCCAGCGTCGTCCTGCAGAGGCCGGGTCCAGTCCCCAGCCCAGTCGATGCTATGAACCAAAAATATTAATCTGATACCAAAACGTCACATTTCAGGTTAAATATGTATAAATGCTACTTACACAGAGTTCTGAATGTGATTGAAGTCACTTTCATTGACGTCATCATGAGTGTCCAGCGATGAAATGCTAACAGCAAGAACATGTAGAAATAAAAGTGACATATAATCTTATCTGCCTGAGTTTTGTTTCTTTACCTTTAGTAACTTGAAGAAATTCTGTGCTTCGTCTTCTAACATTACCTACATTTAATTTCTTCCCCCTCAATGCAGAGCAAATTCTGAACATCTAAATTTACAAAGAAACATCCACAACTTTGCTCATTATTTGTTTTTAATGGTAGTCTACGGCGCCAATGCAAACGTTATTATACATCTCTGTAATTGTATGCAGGAACTAAGATTATAAAATCTAGATTTGCAAGATTTAACTAAATAATTCACAATCCTGCAGTGAATTTCAGGTCCTGATCTCTGTAGAAAATAAAATACTTGAGGTTAAACCATTAACAGATTTTTCTTCACACATTAAAATCTTCTTTAAATGATTGGCTCTGATTTTCAATTCACTTTTATAATTCTAAAATAAAACATACATTATAATCTGTCGCCATGACTACCGCTCAGGCTGACCCATCATAGTGAACTTGGCAATATGAGCTCCTAATATTTTCTCACCGATCTGATGATGAGCTGCCGACAGAACTGGACAGGGCGGCCTGATGGCTGACGGAAGTCAAAGCTCCAACTTCACATCTACAATAAACCAAACCGTACAAAATCTGTCAGGCCTGTTTGGAAGCTATAGACAACCTTCACCACGCTACACACTCACCTTATAAAGAGATGATCTACAGACAGTAGAGTATTATGTCAAACATGAGCACATTCATCAGAAGAAAAAAAACTCACAAAACACTAAACATTTGGATTACAAACAGCCAACACAACAGGCTAGGTGCTAATGTTGTAATCAGTTCTCTCATATTTTATTTACTTTTTGTAAATACTTCATTATATCACGATAATATACACAAATTAATTTCACTACTGACATCATTCTGAATCAAAATAAATGTTGGAACAACTAAATAAGACAATAAAATATATACTGAGTGTGAAAGAGTTGGCAGTGATCGCTAACATTACTGCCATGCTACTAGCTAACAAGCTAACTGTTAGACTTAGCAACAAGCTACAGAGTGAAAAGAGACTGGAGATAATGTAACCGTCATAGTTGTGTTGTTATTAAAAATAAATCCAGCAGAGATACTTACTTGTCTAGCAGAAACGTGGCTAACTCTGCATCGGATCTGAAGCGTTTCAGGTAGAGGAGCTCCCTCCACCTCAGAAAAGCCGCTCCGATGTTTATCCTGGTTTTATTCCGGGCTCGGTCCAGTTCTTTCTTTTGAGCTTGCTTTTCATCTTTGGACTTCTTCCGCCTGCCTCTCCTTGTTTTTTGAGCAGGTGCCGCCACTCGAGGAATTGGCAGTTTTCCTGCAACATTAGTTTCCCTGTCTGCCATTAGCACAGCTGCAGCACACCAGCAGTCTTGAGCTTGAGTGACGGTAAACACTGAGCGGGGGAAGGTTGCTGGGCAGCATGTACAGGAGCGTGATTGACACTGCAGAGACACCCCTCCTGGCTCTTACTAGTGGTGTATTTCTGCAAATAGCAGCAAGATCACTGGGATGAGCAAAGGGAGCTTGATTCTTTTTTTAATAGATCATCTGTCTCATATTCTACTGTCAGCAAATTTTGACAGTTTTAACAAATTACCTAAAAAATAAATTTGTATTAAAGTGCAGCTTTAAGTTATTAACAGCAATAGATCAACTGTTGTTCCCAAAGCTGTCTCAGCTAAACAGAAACTCAGAACCAGGCATAGCATCAATAAAGACAAAAACGAAAGAATATACAGAGACTAGTGATGTCATACTCGTCACTAGTGACGTCAGGAGCGGCCATGTTGAAACGCGAAGTCGTAGTTGCTCCCACATTCCCAGTGGAGAAAGTGATTTTTGATTTTCCCGCTCCAAGTAGAACTGGAACGCACCATGAGCGTGGAGCTGGTGCATTTCATATTTCACGGTTAAACGTTAGCCACTGAGTAAAAAATAAAACTTAAACTAGAGTCTACGTCTCCATCAAACAATCATTTACCAGCCAGGGGTCCAGATCCTCTGGACCAAGCAAAGAACAAGGACAACAAGTGGCTGGTAGCTCTGCGACATTAATAAGAATAATTTAATAAATTCTGCGTAAGATAATTGTAAACTGTAGCTGGCGTCCAAACAGCTGATATAATGAAGTAAAACATACTAACCTAATCTGTCCATCTGAATCTTAAAAGCAGCATCCATGTTTCTGTGTTCCTCTTGCTCTGCTACCTCCAGTCGCCGTTTGAGCTCCTATCGCTACATCTCTGGTAGCGTTTCTGTCTCCGGACCTTCATCTAACTGTTACTGAACAGCTGGGGTTCGGTTTTAATGCGATTAAATGAACAAAAACCAAAGAAAACACGACGGACGAGGCTTCAACTACAACCGTTATGCTAAAGAGAATTTGGCGTCTGCGCACTGGCGACTAGGGGCTGAACCCGGAAGTCCAGCCCAGGATCTTCTGAGTGAGCTGAATCCGCAGGCGCGTCAGGGACGTATGTCAAGAGCGACGCCATATTGTAAGTGGCATTATATATTATATATATATATATATATATATATATATATATATATATATATATATATATATATATATATATATATATATATATGATCAATTTAAAAAATATATATTTAATAAAGGATGAAAACCGTTCAGCCATGTCAAATAGTATATCAGTATTTTGTGTTTGCTTGTTTCATTCCACAGTTCAATGGAATTCAATTCAGTTTAATTCAAATATATTATTAATCCAAATGAAAATTAAATGTTGTAACTCACATTATCAATTTTTTAAATTAGGTATTATAGATGTGAATGGCTATGGGGACTGGTGGGCAGAAAGGCTCTCTGTAGCAGTCAGTATTACAGCAATTCTGAAGATTCTGGCTATAAACACTCTGTTGTTGTATGAGAGTCTCCGAAGAGGATCTTCAGGGTTGTCTGTAATTTTATTGATTTCATGAATAATCCTTTGCACCATCATCTCCAGATATTCCAGAGCAGAACCCAGAACAAAACCAGATTTCTTTTTTCTACTCTCACCTTTCATAATGTCTCAGTGCACCACAGATATTCTGACTAGAGATATTCTCTAGATTAGAAACTTTGGGGTCTATGTAATAATCATCTGTGAAAGCAGACTTGACCTTTACTTACTCTCCTGTTATCCACCTTAACGAGATACCAAACCCATCAGTCCATCCTATCTGGATTTACAGGGCTGAATTTCAACTGAATAAATAATATTAAGCCTTGAAATTAAATTGCTGTTTATATTATTTGCTTGTTTTTAATGTTGCTGTACATAGTTTATTCAGATGGAAAACTACGTTATTTTTTTTCATAAAGTGCCTAAAAGAGACCAACAATTAGCTAAACACAGGGATGCAAACAACTGATCTACTTACGATTGTCGATCAATGCTTTATTAGATTTAAATTAGTTCCATTTGATTAACAACGTCCGCTTAGACTTTTTTCAGTGTTGTAGTTTAGCCTCCATCCAGCAGAGGGCGATAATGGTCATCCTTAAGCAGAGTCAGTTGATACAGAAATAAAGATGGTGGGGCCATACCAGAACAGCAAAGAGAAATGGTCCAAACAGAGTCCAATCTGGGCTGCAATATGTACTTTATACGGTTCTGTTCATAAATATAAACAACAAACTTCTTAAGTTATTAACTTAATAGCACTAATTCAGCTGAGCTACATGGCAGAGCAGCATCAGTGTCAACTTCTTAGCTAAAAGCAACTTGTGCTACGAAGGCCAGGATATGATGACAGAAAAGCAAAGAAGACAACTGAGAAAAATTGTGACACGGAATAAAAAGAAATGATGCCAATAAGCACAGTTGACTTTGTGGGCTTTTATTAGTTAATCCAGTTTGTGGAGCAAAATTTTAATATTTAATATAACACAAATTGCTAGAGCTAACACTATTAGCAGGAGCTAAAGCAAAAATCACTAGAGGATAATGAATGAATGTCTAAAGTTACAATGAAGCATTTTTAAGTCTTCGTAATATGACGTTAGTATATCTAAGAAAATGTTTTGATCCTGATGTGAGCCATAATTTAAATATAAATTCAATTTAGCCATATTTAAATTTATAAAAATTAAGCCTATTGTATTTTTAATTTATTTTTAACATCTGAAATAAATGCTTCTCAAATAAAATCTATTGCTACAATTAATCATGAATGCTTTTATAACAACTTAAACTAATTGAAACAAAGAGCTTATCACAACAATAAGGTACATTTCAAACATTGTAAGGTAAAACATTCATGGATCATAGAAAATCAAAGATATTACAGTCCTTTAGGTAGGAACTCTTTTACTGCCTGATTATTCCCCTCCTGTGTGAATTCTCATATGTCGGTTAAAATGGGATGTCTGGGTAAATGTTTCTCCACAAACAGCACAGCCAAATGGTTTCTCTCCAGTGTGGATCCTGGTGTGCACATTTAAATTAGACAACTGGCGAAATCTCTGACCACAGACATCACAACCAAAAGGTTTTTCTCCTGTGTGGATTCTCATGTGCGTTTTTAAACTTCCCTTTAGGCTGAATTTTTTCCCACAGGTGTAACAACCAAATGGCTTCTCTCCTGTGTGGATCCTGATGTGTTTCTTTAAGGTCGACTTATCGCTGAATCTTTGTCCACAGGAATCACAACCAAACGGTTTGTCTCCTGTGTGGATTCTCATGTGCCTGTTTAAACTCGTCTTGTCACTAAAGCGTTGTCCACAAACGTCACAACCTAAAGGTTTGTCCCCCGTGTGGATCTTCATGTGTTTGTTTAAATGGGACTTATCACTGAATCTTTGTTCACAAACATCACAACTGAACGGTTTCTCTCCGGTGTGAATCCTGGTGTGAATGTTTAAATGGGACTTTTGGCTGAATTTTCTGCCACAGACGTCACAACCAAACGGTTTCTCTCCAGAGTGGATTCTCATGTGAACATTTATGTTGTTTTTCCAGTTAAAACTTTTACCACAGTCGTCACAGGTAAAACATTTAACCCCTGTCTGGATGTTCCTCAGCGACTCAACACTTTTCTTCTCTCTAACAATTTTCTTGCCAACCAAACAGCCTGCAGGTCTTGCTTTTGAAGGACAGGTTATGTGTCTCTGAAGCGAGGACTTGTTGAACTGTTGACTGCACTTGGAGCAGCTCAGCGACTTGTTGGCGGCATTTCCTCCTGACTCGGCAGCTCTAGTTTCCTTCCAGTCATTCTCACTGTCCTCAGTTTCAGAGCCGGAGTCTGGTGGGTGTTTCAGATGAGAACCAGGAGGGTTCACATCATCATCCTCCTCCTCTTCATCCCCACTGACCTCCGTCTCTGAAGAGCTGGAAGTGTCTCTGTCAGTGTGTAGCTCTGGGTTCCTGCTGGACTCTGCTCCTCCTCCGTCCTCTTCATCACTTTCTGCTTTCATCTGCTCAGCTGAGCTGCTGGTTGGAAGATCTTCAACTTCTGGCTGATGAAGCTGTGAGAACAGAGGTTTATCTTCATCATCCTCACTTTTCACAACAACGACATTCAGTGGAAGCAGACACAGATCGGTCTCCTCCTTCACACTGAGCTCTTCATCCTCTGGGCTGCTCCAGATTCTCTTCTCTTCCTCCTTGATGTGAAGACGCTGTGCATCCTGCTGGTCTCCACCAGGACTCTGCTCTTCATTAGCTTCTTCTTTAACCGCCAGCCTCTCCTGAACACCTAGAAAACACAAAAACAACGTGAAAAAGTTTAGTAAACAGAATTAAAAACTAAAGAACTAAACTCCATCCATCCATCCATCCATCTTCTTCCGCTTATCCGAGGTCGGGTCGCGGGGGTAGCAGCTTCAGAAGGGAGGCCCAGACTTCCCTCTCCCCAGCCACTTCTTCTAGCTCCTCCGGGGGAATCCCGAGGCGTTCCCAGGCCAGCCGAGAGACATAGTCCCTCCAGCGTGTCCTGGGTCTTCCCCGGGGCCTCCTCCCGGTGGGACGTGCCCGGAACACCTCACCAGGGAGGCGTCCAGGAGGCATCCTGACCAGATGCCCGAGCCACCTCAACTGGCTCCTCTCGATGTGAAGGAGCAGCGGCTCTACTCTGAGTCCCTCCCGGATGACTGAGCTTCTCACCCTATCTCTAAGGGAGAGCCCAGCCACCCTACGGAGAAAACCCATTTCGGCCGCTTGTATCCGCGATCTCGTTCTTTCGGTCATGACCCAAAGCTCATGACCATAGATGAGGGTGGGAACGTAGATCGACCGGTAAATCGAGAGCTTCGCTTTTTGGCTCAGCTCTCTCTTCACCACGACGGACCGGTACAGTGCCCGCTTGACAGC
The DNA here is from genome assembly GCF_003331165.1 of Xiphophorus hellerii. Classification (NCBI taxonomy): domain Eukaryota; kingdom Metazoa; phylum Chordata; class Actinopteri; order Cyprinodontiformes; family Poeciliidae; genus Xiphophorus; species Xiphophorus hellerii. The sequence goes on along the minus strand of NC_045672.1, from coordinate 32,050,967 downwards.
AGACGCTGCGCCAATCCGCCTGTCGATCTCCCGCTCCCTTCTTCCCCCATTCGTGAACAAGATCCCGAGATACTTAAACTCCTCCACTTGGGGCAGGACACCCCCCCTGACCCGGAGAAGGCACTCTACCCTTTTCCGGCTCAAGACCATGGCCTCGGATTTGGAGGCACTGATCCCCATCCCGGCCGCTTCACACTCGGCTGCGAACCGCTCCAGCGAGAGCTGCAGATCACGATCTGATGAAGCCAAAAGGACCACATCGTCTGCGAAAAGCAGAGATGAGATCCTAAGGCCACCAAATCGGATCCCCTCAACACCTTGGCTGCGCCTAGAAATTCTGTCCATGAAAGTGATGAACAGAATCGGTGACAAAGGGCAGCCCTGGCGGAGTCCAACTCTCACCGGAAACGAGCCCGACTTACTGCCGGCAATGCGGACCAGACTCTGACACCGGTCATACAGGGACCTGACAGCCCGTATCAAAGGGCCCGGTACCCCATACTCCCGGAGAACCCCCCACAGGGCTCCCCGAGGGACACGGTCGAACGCCTTCTCCAAGTCCACAAAACACATGTAGACTGGTTGGGCGAACTCCCATGCACCCTCCAGGACCCTGCCGAGGGTGTAGAGCTGGTCCAGCGTTCCACGACCAGGACGAAAACCACACTGCTCTTCCTGAATCCGAGGTTCGACTATCCGACGGACCCTCCTCTCCAGGACCCCTGAATAGACCTTGCCAGGGAGGCTTAAGAGTGTGACCCCTCTATAATTGGAGCACACCCTCCGGTCCCCCTTTTTGAACAGGGGGACCACCACCCCAGTCTGCCAATCCAGGGGAACTGCCCCCGATGTCCATGCGACATTGCAGAGTCGCGTCAACCAACACAACCCTACAACATCCAGAGCCTTAAGGAACTCCGGGCGGATCTCATCCACCCCCGGGGCCCTGCCACCGAGGAGCTTTTTAACCACCTCGGCGACCTCGCCCCCAGAGATTGGAGAGCCCAACCCAGAGTCCCCAGGCTCCGCTTCCTCAGTGGAAGGCATGTTGGTGGGATTGAGGAGGTCTTCGAAGTACTCTGCCCACCGGCCCACAACGTCCCGAGTAGAGGTCAGCAGCACACCATCCCCACTATAAACAGTGTTGGTGCTGCACCGCTTCCCCCCCCTGAGACGCCGGATGGTGGACCAGAATCGCCTCGAAGCCGTACGGAAGTCTTTCTCCATGGCCTCTCCAAACTCCTCCCACGCCCGAGTTTTTGCCTCAGCAACCGCCCGAGCCGCATGCCGCTTCGCCCGCCGGTACCCATCAGCTGCTTCCGGAGTCCCACAGGCCAAAAAGGCCCGATAGGACTCCTTCTTCAGCCTGACGGCATCCCTCACCGAAGGTGTCCACCAGCGGGTTCGAGGGTTGCCGCCGCGACAGGCACCGACAACCTTGCGGCCACAGCTCCGATCGGCCGCCTCGACAATGGAGGCACGGAACACGGTCCACTCAGACTCCATGTCCCCCACCTCCCCCGGGACGTGTTCGAAGTTTTGCCGGAGATGGGAGTTAAAGCTCCGTCTCACAGGGGATTCCGCCAGACGTTCCCAGCAGACCCTCACAACACGTTTGGGCCTGCCAGGTCTGACCGGCTTTCGCCCCCACCACCGGAGCCAACTCACCACCAGGTAGTGGTCAGTGGACAACTCCGCACCTCTCTTCACCCAAGTGTCCAAGACATACGGCCGCAGATCCGATGAGACGATGACAAAGTCGATCATCGAACTGCGGCCTAGGGTGTCCTGGTGCCAAGTGCACATATGGACACCCTTATGCTTGAACATGGTGTTCGTTATGGACAATCCATGGCGAGCACAGAAGTCCAGCAACAGAACACCGCTCGAGTTCAGGTCGGGCGGGCCGTTCCTCCCAACCACGCCCCTCCAGGTCTCACTGTCATTGCCCACGTGAGCGTTGAAGTCCCCCAGCAGAACAAGGGAGTCCCCAGGAGGAGCACTCTCCAGTACCCCCTCTAAGGACTCCAAAAAGGGTGGGTAATCTGAACTGTCGTTCGGCCCGTAAGCACAAACGACAGTCAGAACCCGTCCCCCCACCCGTAGGCGGAGGGATGCTACCCTCTCGTTCACCGGGGTAAACCCCAACGTACAGGCGCCGAGATGGGGAGCAACAAGTATGCCCACTCCTGCCCGACGCCTCTCACCTTGGGCAACTCCAGAGTGGAAGTATGTCCAGCCCCTCTCAAGGAGACTGGTTCCAGAACCAGAGCCGTGCGCCGAGGTGAGACCGACTATTTCTAGCCGGAACCTCTCGACCTCACGCACTAGCTCCGGCTCCTTCCCCACCAGAGAGGTGACATTCCACGTCCCAAGAGCCAGTTTCTGCAACCGAGGATCGGACCGCCAGGGTCCCCTCCCTTGGCCGCCACCCATCACACAATGCACCCGACCCCTTTGGCCCCTCCCACGGGTGGTGGGCCCATGGGAGGGGGGGCCCATGTTTCCTCTTCGGGCTGAGCCCGGCCGGGCTCCATGGGTAAAAGCCCGGCCACCAGGCGCTCGCCATCGTGCCCCCCCTCCAGGCCTGGCTCCAGAGTGGGGCCCCGGTGACCCGCGTCCAGGCGAGGGAACACCAAGTCCAAGGTTTTCATTCATCATTGGGGTCTTCGGGCTGAGCTTTGTCTGGTCCCTCACCTAGGACCTGTCTGCCTTGGGTGACCCTACCAGGGGCATGAAGCCCCAGACAGCATAGCTCCTAGGATCATTGGGACACTCAAACCCCTCCACCACGATAAGGTGGCAGCCCATGGAGGAGTAAAGGACTAAACTAAGACTTCAAATTAAAACCGGTAACTGAGTAAATTTATTTATACAGCAAATTTCAAGACATTCATCAAAAAAATTGCTCAGAAGTCAGAGCATTAAACATTACCTTGTCCAAATAGTTAAAAGTTGGGTTGCAACTAATGATTATTTGAATAATTGATTTTTCTACTTATTATTCTGACAATTAATTAGATAACAGAGTTGACACATTTTGCAGATTTTAATTTAACCATTTAAGATGTTTTTATACATTGGAAATAGATTTAAATGCAAATAAAATACTTAAATAACAAAATAAGCATTTTATTCCCTAAAATACAATAAAAACTTTCTCCTAACATCAACATGTGAACAGCTCAGCCCTTTCTGCTCAATTGAACATCAATACAGTGTAGTGATGATCTGGGGATGATTCCACCTGAGGAGTTCATATTTACAGAAATATGTTATTTTTAATCTTAAATGCAAAAATGAATATGTATACAAACATCTATAGATATAGATCAATATATGTTTTAACTATTTTGATGAATCAAGGAGGTTCCATTGCTTTACACCGCAATGGATTTTATGCCTTTGGTTCTGATGCATCATAATTTTGCCAGTTTACTGTAAATTCTGCCAGATTAGAGGCAGAAGGTAAACCTCAGTCTTCCTGATGTAAGGTATTGGACCACATTTCCTCCAGCAGCCTAAAAACAGATTCAAGAAACTGACTGTAAATCATCGGTTGTCAAAGCGGGAAGGAAACGTCCTTCTGTCGGACTCCAAGTGACACATGGTCGGGTCAAAATGTTCATTTCAATCCTCAAAGCTGCTGAGGTTCGAAATAAACGGACATCCCGCTAAGCTAAGACACAAAACAAAGGCTTCACAGGGTAATACTAACCTGATCTGTGCGGCTGGACCAGGAGGCTGAAAGCGGCGTCCATGTCTCTGTGCCCGTCTCCTTCTGCAGCATCCCGTCCCTGCTGGACCTGCTGTCCCCACATCTCTGGCGGTTTCCCCCTGCAGACGCTCCGCTGACTGTGACTCAGCGGCTGCAGCTCAGCTTCAACCCGCCTGAATTCCTCCAGGTTTCACCGACTGCTGCTGCTGCTCCCTAAAAGCTTTATTAACTCCCAGAACAGAAGCAGAACCGAAGACAGTACACGGACGAAGATCCGGCTGAGTCCCCTACTGATGAGAAGCTGGAGTCTGCGCACTAGAGCCCGCAGGCCGAAAAACCCGGAAGTCCCGCCTTCATCAATCATAATAGCATTTAGCGGGTCCGCCATGTTGTAAGTGGCATGTTCTCATTTAAACCGATTTGACAATATTTAGAAACAGTTTTCCCATCTTGCCTTAAAATTATGTTCAACTAATTGCACTAAAAAGTAGAACAGAACAGAACAGAATAGAATTAAAGTTTTATTAACTTATGCTCAGTAAGTGAAAACATGATACTTAGGGGTCATAAAATACAGACAATTTAAATCAACTTATTAAACAACAACAGAAAATAATCAAGTAAGAGCCATAATCTTCATCAGCACAAACTAAACCTCAGACAGTGTAAAAACAGAAACAACAATCATTTTTGTTCATTTCAGCCCAATGATTGTCACCACCAGTGATCCGAATAATATTAAAGAAATATAAAGATATTAAAGAAATATCTTTTATATATATATATATCTCGCCCATTTCCATCTTGTTCCAGTAGCCCATTTGTCATCAAGGTGCTCTGGTTCCCCAACACCTGACACAGACCTTGTTTGGCCGGGCGACGTCTGAGCCGGCATGTTATGCATTTTTGTGTCTCTCATGGTATGAGGTAGGCAGTAGCTTGAAGGGTCTTGCCTAAGGACCCAGACTGGATTCGAACCCTGCCCTCTCGGGTGATATACCGATGCCTTATCTATTGAGCTATCCAGCCAGCTGGAACAACATCAGACATCTCAGTCCAGAAATGTGCAGTCCTTGGCACAGCCAAGATACTGCGCAGAACCCTCAAGCTCCCAGGCCTCTGGTAGAGGACCCGAGCTCAGAGGATAAGAACCACCCGCGGTGGGTGAGAAGGGAATTTTTTTTTTTTTTTATATATATATATATATTTATATATATATCATAACATGAATTTTTGCTTCATGTTCTAAAGTAAAAAATGAAATAACTTAAACTCGTCTTGTGTGTTACTAAAGACCTAAAACCTAAACATCTGATTGGTCGACCGCAGCAGCAGAGAAATCACCTTTTCTATTGTATTTTTTGCCTCCCTGAGTCACTGAGTCTCCAGTACTGAGTGGTCTGTAAAACATGGTCTGGACTTGTTTTACAGACCTCTTTCCATCCGTAATAGTAGGGAAAATTATGCTGCACTTTGAAACCATAAGTTAGGGTTTTAAATCAACTGATGATGCTGCAGTTTTCTTAGAACAAGTTAAAGTTGAGTTAACTGAGTGAAGCTTATGGCTCTACAGGACAGAACAGTGCTGAAGGAGTTGGTGTTATGATTTGTACTTCCTGCTTAACTTATGTTACAGCTAAATATGGTGAAGGTGTTATTGCACATGCACTGTCCAACATAACAGCTCTTAAGGATACGCAAAAATCAATGAAAATAGAAAAACAAACTTTCCTCAGGAATTAAACACAATTGTTTTTCTGCTGCAAAATTTCAATTCAAGCAAATCAGCAATTTATCTTCATAAAAAAACAGCTTTAAAAATATTCCAACTTTAAAAAAATCTAATCTGCGATTATAAGCAGCTGAAGCAAATACAGAGTAAAGACTGAGGCTCAGTTTCTAAATCCAACTTTCTTCTGGTTTCAGATTCACTGAACAAACTGCAGTCATGAGATCCAGAACCTGAGTCCAGAACCTGAGTCCAGAACCTGAGTCCAGGGTCTCATCTGGGCTGTGTGGGCGTAGAGTAGATCTGGTTCTGGTCTGTGGTAGCAGGACTGAGACTCTGGTAGGTTGAGTCCTGAGAGGAAACGTTCTCATAGCCGACGTTCTGAAAGAAGAAATAATAGTTGAAAACATTATGGAGCGAAAGAGTTTGTTCCAGTTTAAGAAGGAACATTTTTACAATAATCTACTCAGGTTTTAAGATTTTACTGAAATCAAACTATTAATTTGTACAACCTTCTGCGAACTCTCTTCTCACAGCTTTATATTATTTTTCACTCTAATCAAAGAGAAGAAAATCACCTCCATCTTTATTCCATCGTCTCCTCTCCTCCTTGAATCTGTGAAACAAAAAGTTTTATTAGGAGAAAATGTCTGAAGCCCAGACAAGGCTGGAAGAAAAACATGAAATCATCAGATGGATTCAACAACAAAACTCAACACGTTATAAATATGGATGATCATTTGAAAACAGTAAAGTATAATTAGAAATTACTTTGATGTCAAAATGTTTAAAGTTTTCCTCCATGAATAAATTTCTCCTGCTGTCATTAAAAATCAGCGATTTTAAGGCTTTTCTACGTCTTTAGCAGACAACAACTGTGGAAGAAGATTTAATCTTAAATGAATCACAGGTGACATTTTCCAGTCTATAAAATTAAACCAGTTTGTTGCAAAATAGAATTCACTTAATTTAGAATTAGTCTCAGAGTAAAGTTTGGTTTAGTCTGTGGCTTCCTGTGGTTCCTTTAACTGACTGCTGGTGTTTGTTGGTGTCTCACCTCTCAGAGATCTTCTCCTGCAGGAAACCAGTAGAGCTGCTGGGATCAGAACCATCATGGCAGCCAGAGTCACACCAACGACCACAGGAACATCTGCAGAGGGTCAACAAGCTGTTCACACTGACACCTGCTGGTGGATCACGGTAAGGAGCACAGACTCTATAGGGGGTTTAGACTCATAATGTTTTAGTGTTTGTAAAGTTTCTCTGTAGAAATGTTTCATCCAGATCAAAGTTATTTTCTGACAGTAACATGACATCACACTTTTGTTCTGATGTTTCTAAAGAAAATGAATCATTTTTAAGTTTCTTTCTGAACATTAAAACATCTGTAGAAAATTATTTTCACTTCCAAAGATAAACAAAAGTCCAGATGCTACATCAGCTCAGAAGGTAAACAGCAGATACATACATATTATTTATTACTCACAGTGACTGGATGGGAGCTGAGGTGCTGCAGGAGTGAAGACTGCTGGAAAAAGACCAAACAAGACTGAAGATTGGTTCTTAGCAAATCTGCAAATCTGTTAACATTTCCCACAGCAGCTCAGTGTTGAAGCTCAAACTGTTTCAGTGTTTGAATTCTATTTCAAACCAATCAATCAAGTTTTATTTGTAAAACACATTTCAGCAACAAGGCAGTTTAAAGTTCTCTACATCATAAAAACACAAAAATCAAAAATTTAAACAATAACTTTTTCCAAGTGCTGTCATTACACATCAAAATGTTGGTTAGTGTTGCATTTATTATTATTAAGAGCAATTCTTAACAAGTGGGTTTTTGGTCCAGATTTAAGAGATCTCAATGTTTTGGCTGTTTTACAGTTTTCAATAAGTTTGTTCCAGATTTGTGGTGCATAGACGCTGAATCCTGCTTCTATTTAAACTCACCATCTGAGACGAAGACGTTAAAATCCACATATGAATTTTTTCCAGACAATTCTTCAAATGGTTGATAATCTTTTTGTTTTGTCCCTACCTATTCCTATATAATTTGCTCTTCTAAATCTCTGGATAGTTCTGCTTGCTAAACCTACTACCTGGTTTATTAGTTCCTGTGAATCATGAGCTCGTGGTCTGTTGTCTCCTTCTAACCACTGCGGTTTCATTGTCTTTCTTCCTGTGAAACACTAACTGTTTGCTCTTCTCTTTTCCTTTTTGCTGTGCTTTTTTAATAGTTGCCTTTAATCATGTCCCACATCATTTTGGTATTAATTCTTTTCTTTTTATTTTATTTTTCACATTCCTGACTGTTCCTTTTTTTTCTTCAAGTTTCTTCCTTAACTATATCTATTTTTCTTTCCAGCTTTTAGATAATTTTTTTCTCTTATTTTATTTATTTATCTATTTACCTATTTAATCATTCACTTATTTATTTGCCAATACTCTATATCTTCATAACCTTCTTTTTTCTCATTTTCTTGGCTTTTTCTTTAGTTTTTTGTTTTATTTCATCCTGTAGTTCTAGCAATTTCTATTTATTTAATTATCCTTAGAACCCATAATTTACTATCCATTTGTTCAGATGTTTTTATTTTATCAGGGTTCTGCCTTTCAATAACCTTCCAATCTTTACACTGCAGTTCATCTTTTGGTTCACACTTACTGCTGTTTTTTTTTTACCCATTTTGAACAATTTAGTCTAGTTCATCAACACATAGGGTGCTCTAAAACTGGGATTTTTATAGCGGGGTAACAATTGAAAACACCATTTGTGGTAATCCTCTCTTCAACTCTTGCAAGTGGAGAATTCTTGCTTCTGCATCCACAATTGGTTTGTTACTTACAATCCCACTAGTTTATATGAGATAAAATACCAAATGGTATTTATACCTCCAATCACAAACACACACACACAATCATACCTTTTAAGGAATTTAAGTATTTACTAGCAGGACTCTGACATCCTATCAATCACACTTTTGTTATGGAATTTAAGCGCCTGTTCTTTGCAGGACTCCGTCATCCTCACAGGTATTAGCCAGGCCTCGTGTCCCTCAACAGGACAAGGTTTTAAACCTTGCTTTTCATTTACGTGTTAGAGCCTAGGAGTCACACGGTTTATTAACGATGTTGTCAGCCTTCAAGCAGGCTTTCAGCACGAGGCTCCGTACACCTCTTTTAAGGAATTTTGCGCCCGGATTCCGTCGTCCCTCATGGATTTTTGTGCAATTCTATGGTACATGTTAGTGTCTAGAATTTACAGGGTTTTCTTTTACGCACAATGACCCTCAGTCACTCGTCGTTTTTAAACAAAATTCACTTACCCCTGTTGTCTTTCCCCCCGGAGTACCGTCAACTTTCAGATTCCAGCAGGCAGGTCGAGCACCAGCCCTGGAAAAGGATCTGATAGACTCCCGCTAAGAAGTCCTCCGTGCACGGTCTTACTGGGGTCCACCACACCTGCTGGAATCCTCCAGTATGCTGGTATCCGGGTTGAAGGACCAAGTAAATGTCAGGTTTAAGCATCCTAAAACATCATTAATAACACAAAGAGGAAAGACAAAAGAGTTAGATTTCTTATACTCGCGAGGAGAAAGGACAGAGATGTACTCAGTTACAATCTCTACCCGCTCTGAAGAACGTCCTGCCGCACCCTCTCTTTTTATTTTATTCGTTCCCTAGTTACATACATCTTGCTGAGCAATTATCTGCTGAAACCGGCTGCAACCGCTCCCTTACTCAAAACATTCAAGTTGACCGCTTCCTTCAGTGAGGCCTTCTTAAATATAATGATTTGTAGTTTATATAGGTTATTATTTTAATTCTATCAGTGTGAACATTTCCTAGGTCTCTGTGATTTATCTGATAATGTCTGATCATTTTGCTGTTATCTTTGAAAGTACAGTCTCTGTTGACTGACTTAGCCAGAAGTCTCTGTGGATTAGCGCTCCAATAGTAAAATACAAAAAAAAAAAAGTCTGTTGAAGCTACATGTCGTAAAACTAAACACAAAGTTCTTTTTTATGAATGATTTCCTGTTCATCCATTTTTTCAAATTATTCCCACTAATTACCTCAGGTTTGTGGTTTTTCCACTCAGTCAGTTCCTGCTCTATATCCAGTAATCGCTCCTCTCAGAGTTCACTCTTCCTGCTTCAGCTCATTATAGATCATCTTTTGTCATCTGGTTTTAATTTACATTGAACTTTTGTCTCTGAAACGTTTTGTCTGCACTGACCAGCTGTCTGACTGCCTGCTGACTGGAACCCGACCCAGTTCCTGATGGCCCAACAAACTGTTTGAACTTAGTGTTAAAGCTCATTTATTTCCCTCAGAGAGCATGATGGTGGATCTGTGTCTGTTGTGTGAATCATCTACATAAAAAACACAAGAACTGAAGAAAAATCTTCTTTTAATGTTATTCTTGCTGCAGAAGCATTTAATTTTCACATGATTTTACAAATTGCTAGAAAAAGAAGCAAAATTACAGATTTATCATCTTGCATGAATAAAATCCTTCCAGTGAATTTCACCGAACCCAGCTAAAGATTCAGAGAGGAGGATCCGACCTCCAGCTTCCATCCACTGCACTAAAACATCTCAGCCTAAAACACAAACAGAAATAAAAACAACAGAAAAAGGAAAACCAGCAACAAATGACAATTATTCACAACAATTTAAGTATCTGATAACAGAATAATGTGCAAAAATAATTTGACAGAGAAAAAAATGCACAGTCAGATTGGCATGTCAACTTCCTTCTTGCCCTCGGTGAAGGCGGACGCTTCTTTACTCTGCTCCCTCCCTGCACATGCCTGCCCTACTTGCTCTGTTTTTGTCTTATTACTTAGAAACTGTTTAGTACTCATTACTTTTTACAAATTTAGAGCACACTTAGAAAGTCCAGGGATTACTTACTTACTTACACTGATCTGGCAACCCAGAACAGGGACTAGAACTTAGAATCCAGAAAAACTACCTTAGCAGCTACTTTTTAGACTCCTATTCTTCCAAACCAGAAAAGGAATTGGACCAGAGGATACTTACTTATACTTACCCTGACTAGGAGTATCTAGTTTATTTACTTTGGATCAACATTATTAGCTTTTTCTTCTTTTGCTCTTTCTTTTGGTTTGTTATTTTGTTTGTATTTAATTTTAATTCCTGTAAAGCACTTTGTATTGCCTTGTTGCTGAAAAGGTGCTATATAAATAAAATTATCTTTACCTTTTGCCTTTTAAAGTAATTTCAAAATTAAAGAAATAGAAAAGATTTTACCACAAGGTGGCGGTAAAGCTAAAGCAGAAGAAGCCGACTATTCAACCCATAAAGCTGAGAGAAAGTTGAATTGTTTTAAATGCTTTATGTTGCATCACTTAAATTTTTGAATCACTATAATTTTTATAGATTGATTTGAATTGAAAATGTGATTGATTAAAATCCATAAACTGTCAATTGTATTTAAACACAAAATGTTTTCTCCAGAAAATAAAGTAAAAATCTGTTCAAATTAATCTCTAACACAATAACTGGTATTATCCTTTAATTGTATTTTATTCTTCAGGCAGTTATTATCTTTGATGAGCAGAACCAGAATTTAAGTTTGAATCCAAAGTTTCATTTGGGTCATAAAAGAATTTACAGGTAGATCTGAAAAATTGGAACATTGAGCAAAAGTCATATTTAGGAAACTCATGATGCAGAACTTAAGCAATATTCGAATTTTCTGAGAATTGGGGTTTTTATTCTCTGTGAAACAAAATAATTAAAATGACAAGAAAAAAGATTTGAAATATTTATCTCTGTGTGTCACAAATAACTACGAGTTTCTCTTTTGAAATGAGAGATAAAAAATGTAAATGTTTTTCACAATATTTAATTTCTCTGCGATGTGATTGTATATGAGCTCTTTTACTTCTGGTTGCTGCTGGCAGGTTCGATGTTCTCATAAATCAAGTCTCCAGAGGGTCTCCGCCCAGAGGCTAAAGTCTAGAAATAATAATAATAAAACAAACTGAGCCTTCATAAGTCAGATGCAACATTTTGATCCAGTTTGTAATATTAGAATAAATCACCTCCATCTGTTGGCTGCCAGAGCCTCTCCTCTCCAAACCTGTGGAGCAAATACTTCTTTATTGGGATGAATTATTAAAATCACAACTTAGATCAAAAAACGTTCATTTTATAAATAGAAAAACAATAAAGATAAAAAAAATCAACATCATTCAAAACTAATCCGAAGTATTACAAAGCATCTAAAGTAACGAGACAAAAAGAGGATGCCATGTGCAGAAAGTTTGGGTTTCCCTCTCAGCCTGTTTCAACACTTCATCTATAGTTTTATTTTTTATTATTTATTCTTTTGCAAATCATAACAGAAAACCTGTAAACATGAAGAGAAGTGTGTTGGCTGCTTTCTCACCTCTCACAGATCTCTTCCTGTAGGAAACAATCAGAGCTGCTGATAGCAGGATGATGATGACGGCCAGAGTCACAAAAATCAAAGTCAGAGGAAGATCTGCAGAGATTAACAAGCTGGTTTTTACTGACACCTACAGGCGGATCATGGTAGTGACTATGGACATATCAGGCTTAATAATTCTTTCTTCAAGACTTCAACCAAGGTAACAAACTCCTGGTTGTGCTGAAAGTCGACCTCCGGTGTAAAAGTCTTTATCTGACACTGAACTGATGTACCTCTAGATGTTGCTCTGTAATTCTGGTCCAGAGGTGACGGATCAGTGGTTTCAGAGGAGACTGTTGGATAAAAATACATATTGATTGAGAATCTCCACAAGGTTTATATATGTGTGTGTTTGTGTGTTATTTCAAACTCACTGTCTGAGACGAAGACGTTAAAATCCACATATGAATTTTTTCCAGAGCTTAAATATGAAAGGCATCTGTATCGTCCGGAGTCAGACGTGGTCAGATTCTTAATGGTGACATAAAAAACAGCTGAAGATTCGTGTTTGTTATGTCCAATGTTGTATCTGCTGCTCTGAGCTCTGACTCCATCGGTGTAAACAAGAATGTTTTCTCCTTCTTCACATTCTCCTCTGCAGAAATATTTGGTTTTTCCAGAGAAACTGAAGGAACAGGCGACTGTCAGTGAGCTGCCAGCTTCTTTATGGAGGTGATGATTTTTGCTTCCATCCAGCAGATCTGTTAAAATAATCATCTGTTACTTTCTGATCTCAGCATGATGCAGTCTGATCACATTAATCCCAGTTTCACACTGGGAGCTGCCCAGTTCAACCAGTCTGAAGCTGGAAGAGTTAAACCAGCAGAAACTGGATTCATCATTTTATCTCATCAACAATATTTAATTCAAAATTTAAAATCACAAAATCATTTCAGAATAATCCAGTTTAGCTTTGTGTAGTTTATATGCATCGATAATTTAGCTCAACAGGTTTAGTTTCATGTTTTCCTTCAACCAACTTCAGTTTAAGACGAACTTCAGCAGCTCTGTGAGCCACTGAAATGTTCTTCATTTCTTTGGGAACAAAAAGCAGCTTTATTAGAAACTCACCTTCTGCAACAACAGCCATGAATTTATTGTCTGGAGGAAATGGAGAGTCAGTCAGACCACATCTGTACAGTCCTGAGTCAGAAAAGGTCAAATTGGAGACTCTTACAGTTAGATTGTAAGACTTGTCATGAACTCTTTCAGAATATTTAATGCTGCTTCTTCCTCTTGCTGCTTTATTAGATGTTGTGTTAAGAAGAACGTTTTCTCCTTGACAGTTTTTTCTGCAAAAAATCCGCCGTGGTCTTGATGAGAGATCAAAGCATGTAATGATAAGGTTTTCTCCAGGTAGATAATAGAAATGTACAATGTCTTCTATAGATCTGTTGTTCCCAACCTGCAGAGCTAAAAGAAAGAAAGAACAGCTGATATAAAAACATCAATCTCACATTTTCTACATCCAAAATAAACAACAATAATTTCTTGTTATTCTTCAAGCCTACAGGCTGTACAATGCCAGGTGGACAAACAAAGAAAAAGAATAATTTACTAAAATCACCTCAGAAAGAACAGAGTTCATCTGAAACCTGCAGGTTGTTCCTCCAACATGCAGCTGAATTAAAAACTAGACCCTCTAAAAATCCTGTGTGAACCTAATCTGAACCCACAGATTAGGGTTCTGTGGGTTCTGTGTAAGTTCAGCTCTCTAAACATACAGAGAGCTGAATGTTCAACACGTCCACCAGAGGGCGCTAGAGACTGGATAAGGAACAACAGACAGATGCAGATAAATATCTGAACTTTTTAATAGAAACATTTAAACAGCCAGAAAATGACAACAGTTCTACATTAACATAATGTAACCCGAGTGTAAATTCTAACTTCCATTCTCTGGCTTTTTCCAATCTCTTATCTCCTTTATCAACATCACAATAGTTCTAATATAACATCAGTAACTCTCACAAGATTTACTGAACAGCCAATCGCTGTTGAGGATTAGGGTCACATGTGTTACCGCAGCTTATCTGTTAGTTATATTAGGTGGAGCGGGGAAGTATGAAAGATTAGGACATGTGAGATATTTGTGTGAGATATAAACTGCAGATCTTTCCAGGTTTGATGGCGAGCTGAAGGTCCAGGCCTAGAGCCCAAGAAAAATTGTACTTGTGGTGCATGAAGACTCCTGCTTCTCCTGCCAGGCTGGTAGGAGGCTCCTTGCAGTCAAAGACAATTTTTCCCCACTCTGATCTGACTTTTGTCCTGCACCAAGCACTTTATAGTTAATTTGCCTGGGACCTCTAACCAACTCCAGCTTGGTTGGATGAACTGAAGGGTGTGGGTTCATTGATTATGGAACTGTGGGATTGATTAATTTTGTTTCTTTTTTTTGTTTATTGCATTTTATATGGCCATTTGGATGTTTTCACTGATGTTGAAATCGGCCTAGAAATCAGAAGAACTTAATCAGGTTCTGCTGGAACCAAAACCCAAATCAATCCCTGGATGTATGAGAGAATCAGGAGCTCAGCAAAATAACAGATGAATGTTCATAGATCTGAGTCAGCAAACAGGATTTCAGCTTCTTATAAAACACCAGATCAGAATGCATCACAGCAGCATTAGCATCATGCTAACCAAAAGAACGTGAGCTTCAACCGTTCTCAATTGATTATCAGTGAAGAATAAATGACAGCAGCTGATGGATACAAACACTAAACACAAGAAAAGAGCAAAATGGCAGCAAAGACTAAAACACACTGAAAGTCAGAAGCTGTATCTTACCGACCGTCTGCAAAACCTTCTGCTTTGTGATTCAAGATGGAGAATTTGGTCTGAGCTTTCCCATGACTGACGTCGCAATCATTAACTTTATCACCATTGTTATTGGAAAAATATTTATCGTTCTTCCCTAGCAACCAGACATGATTGGCTGTCTAGCTGCAGTCAGAGGCGACAGTCTGCAGAACCAGAACAGACCTGACAGGATTCTGTTGGAGAAATTTACTGTTGAATGAGGAAAATGTTGTGAATAACTCAGATTACATGTTGGGCTTCACTATAAAGAAATATTTCCCCTCCACATGTGAGAGGACAGCGCCCCAGCGCCCCCTATGGACCATCCGCCTATAGACTCTGGACTTGATTTGACAGGAACATGAAGCCGACGGCTCAAACTGCCCAGCTTCTCATTTTTCAGATGTAAGTTTGTGTGATTCTTCAAGACGTCTTAATAAATGTAAACTTCTGCACATTATGACCAACTGCACCAAAACGGAACCATTCCTGGGCTGATAAACCTCCTGACTGATATTTTACTATCAACCAGATGATTCACATTTTTCTTAAATTGACTTTCTGCTTTTTGATTTAGTGATAATGGAAGTTAGAGGAAGTACAGAACTGAAGTTTTTATTCTAGGTTCCTGTTTTTAACATTTAATAAGATGCACTTATGATTACAGAAGAAGATAAATCATTCTTAGATTACTTCCTGAAAGAAGCTGCTGAGTGAACAAACATTCTAGTTCAAGTTTAAAAAATAAAAAATGGGCTGAGAGGAAAGTTTCCACAGAATTACCAACATTCAGCTAAAATGTTTTGGGTCGGGTCACCCAGAGTTCTGGTCCAACGCACATATAAAGAGAAGACGATCATCCACCGACTCTCAGACCCAAATAACTAATTATCTGTTTTTATTACTGAAGGAGAAAACCACAGAAACCAGTGGATTCACTGGGAGAACATGGAAACTATCGGAACCAGAACCGTTCTGCTGTGAGGAACCGACCACTGCTCCAGCATGAAGCCAGGAGGAAACTTCCAGGGTTTATCAGTGTTTCCCTGATTCACTTTCTGTGTCCTGATTATTATTTTTGAAGGACTGAAAGTTACAGAAATAATAATAAAATAAACTCACAGAGGATGAAGAAGCAGAACAAGATGCGACCGGCCATCATGCTGAAGCTCTGATGGTTTCCTGATCTTTCTATCGAAGCTCTTCTTGTCCAACTGAAGCAGGTCCTTTTTTGGATGTGTAATATATCACGACTCTTGTGCTCTTCTCACAGTTTTTAATTTCCTTCCTTAAACTTGACCCATCAGTTCCTGTTCAGGCTGGGCTGAAACCATTTAAGTTATCACAAGTCATTTCTGGTTTTGCTGTAAAGTCTTAGTTCTCACCACTTTAAATAAGATCAGTGTGTCTTTCTGTTTAATGTTTTATTTCAGGCCTTTTATATTTCTTTACTTTCTGTCTTCCATTTTATTTTTCATCTTCCCTTCACCTGCTTTTTCACACAGAGCTGTTCATCTCCTCATTTCCTTCAGCTCTGCTCTCTTCCCTCCTGCTTTGCTCTTCTGGTTGTTTTGAATCTTCCATCTCTCTGCCTGTCAGCCCCTCAGTTTCTATCTCCTCTCTGGTTCCTTCTGTTGCTCCCTCCGTTAATCTGCCAGTTTCCTGATTCTCTCTGCATGTTCAAGGTTATCCTGCAGCTATTAGGTTTACGTCCTCTTTATAAATTATTATCAGAGACTTGGCTTGCATTCATCTCTGCAATTGGATCCTTCATTCATCGCTGAACATGACACTTTTCCTGAGAAAATGATGTTTCAGTTTAAAGGCAGAAGCCAACATGGCCTCCAAGAAGGAGGCGGAGCCTGAAGAGTCAGTAGATGGAAGAAAGATCTCACAGATGTTAAACTGTATCAGATGGTTTACGCCCATCCATCTGACTGCAGGTCACTGGGTAGAGTAGTTCCTCTGGCGATTGGAAGGTTGTGGGTTCAATAGTCACATCTGGCCTACTGGTCACCCAGTTATGAATGTGCAAAACTGGGTGAATGTGACTTTAGTTTATGACTAGAAACACTCTATAAAAATTCAGACCATTTAAAATCCATATTAGAAACCACTTTACTAATTTAACTTCTGACTGCATTTTGAAACCATGTTTCTCAGTAGGGTGTACTCAGGCTGTGGTCATACATTCTTTGGCTGTTTCAGGGTCTCTCTCATTTTAAATCCAAATAATCTTCCGCTGGCCACGCCCACAACTCAATGTTACACTCACACATGAAAATGGCTGCAAATAAATGCTAAATTATACAACTGTCCATCTTGGAAAAGCAGAAGTGGAGCCTCCTGCACAACCAATAAGAGTGCAGCAAATGGTTTGGTGAGTCAACAAAAAAACACTTGTCTTTTCCAGCAGCCATTGCACAGCGCATTCAGCAGTAGAAACAGCTGAACAAATGTGCTGGAGCTCTGCTTGGGTTGCTTGGTAACAGGTTGTCTTGGCTTGGGTTGCTAGGTAACAGGGAAGTGCCCATAGAATGTTACTAAAAAATTGGGAAGTTTTCTAGACACCAAAAAATATGAACTTACTGCCAAGAATCGTCTGGGTGTTTTTAAGAGCTTTGTCTGGTTTTAGAAGCAGTAGAAACCCAAATGGAAGTATAAAAACAGAAAAATGTGAATTTAGCACAATATATCCTCTTTGAGTACCTTTCTAACCAAGTGAAGAAAAGGCCGTGTGGTGAGTGCATGAGACCTGAAATCAACTCTTTTTATTTCATGTCACAAGAAAGTCTCCAAATCCTGCATAAGGCCATCAGATCCTGGACAGCGATTTATTGATCCATTCTGTTAACTCTGTGATGTTTTCTGTGGGTAAAGTTAGAAATGTCTCCATATCTGCTCCCAGTGGTCAGATGTCAGGTGGCTTCAGATTTTCCCATCAGTTTAAAATAAAGTCAGAGATAGAAAACATGGTGTCACCAACTGCAACAGTACAAACATCTTTTATAACATTACATTAGCAACATATCAATAACTGTAGTTATTTATACTTGTGCATAAAAATAAATTTTTTATCAACTTGATTTTACATTGAGAAATTTTAACTAAGTGTTTAGAAAGAAAATTAAACAGTTTTGACTTTTTTCCCAACACATGGAAGAGACAGCTGGTTGTTCCAGTTTGAATCTGTTTCTATCGTCTACATGGACATTTTAAAATGAATTTTAATTAATCTGTCAGACAGGAGTTTCTCTGTGAACCTTGGAGAATCTGTGTCTTCTTCAGCTTCATTTACTTTTGGAGTTCCTCAGGGATATATTCTGGGGTTGGTTTTAATTTCTACCTATATGTTGGATTTTTGATCTTACATTTTCAAAAAATCCCTAAACTAATAAACGTCCTCTACACATCTGACCTGCTAACTGTCAATTCTTTATTAAAACAGGCATTTAAATAGTTTTAGACTGTATGCTGTTATATTTATGCATGTTTGAACTATAAAGTGATTTGTGGTTTTTGACCCATGAAAGATTTTATATAAATAATCTTTTTTTTCACGTTAGCTTATATTTTTCATATTTTTTCATTATCCCAGCACTGAGCTCTTTTACAGAAGAAAAATAATTTTAGCATTTTAGCATTTAGCATCGGATCCATTTCCACCCAGACACCATGATGTGAAGCAGTCTGTAGGGTCAACCACAGGTGAAGCAGCTCCGTCTGAATCATGCTGCTGGTGATGCTTGTAGGAGCTGCAGCTTCTGTTTCTGTGTTTTAGGGTTTCAGCTCCGCTTCACGCTTCCTGCTGATCTGTGAGGATAAACATGGCTGCCGCAGAGCTGAAGCTAAGTTATGGTGGAGTAAAGCGACTCATCATGGCTGCTTCCATCAACCCGAGGATCAGCGTAGAGAACATCAGTCATGGTTCCACAGGAAGCTCTGGGACGAGACGCCTCCTT
Source organism: Xiphophorus hellerii (assembly GCF_003331165.1). NCBI lineage: Eukaryota > Metazoa > Chordata > Actinopteri > Cyprinodontiformes > Poeciliidae > Xiphophorus > Xiphophorus hellerii. The sequence continues at coordinate 32,032,294 of NC_045672.1, read as the reverse complement.
CCTGCTGGAGAACTTTACTTCTGCATAGACGACCTGAACCGAGACGTCTCCGGCCTGAAGGAAGAAAAGAAACGTGAGGAAAAGTTGGAATATAGAGTAAAATTAATGACGTTTAAAGGAACTTAGTGATTGTTCCAGATTTGTGGTGCATAGAAGTTGAATGCTGCTTCTCCATGTTTGGTTGTGGATGTAGAGCAGAACCAAAACCAGAACCTGAACCTGAACCTGAGAGGTCTGAAGGTCTGAAGGTCGATCCAGCAGCAGCAGATCTTTAATCCGTTCAGTTATTTATAAACTACCAGCAGTAGTTTAAAGTCTGTTCTCTCAGTGAAGGAGTGTAGAACTGGGTGGTGCAGAACTGGGTGGTGTAGAACTGGGTGGCCTAGAACTGGGTGGTGTCTCTGTCCTCCTGGTTCTAGTCAGAACTCCAGCAGCAGCGTTCTGGACCGCTGGTTTGTCAGTCAGACCTGCTGCAGGAATCAAAGCCACTAAAGAGAAACTAAAGTTTCTCTGATCTGAGACTTCAGGCCTGGAGATTTTCCTCCGGTGGTAGAAGGCCGACTTTCTAACTGACTTTATGTGGCTCTGGAGGGTCAAGTCAGAGATCAGATCAGCTGAAATCTCTAGTTTTCAGCTGGAACAATTAAAGCTGTGTGCTGATTCTAGATCTATAACTCTAGATCATTCCTCTTTAAACCCAAAGATAATAACTGCAGCTTTGTTTCTGTTCAGCTGGAGCATAATGGAAGCATATAGATATTCAGTAGGGGGATCCCTCTGTCTGCTCCAATGAGAAGTTATTGAAACAAAGTTCCTGTTCTTTAGTTGGGACTGGAACCTCTTCCTGCTTTGATTATCTCCAGATCGTTCTCCTGATTCTTTGGTCTTTATGGTATTTTTGTCCTCTGATGTTCTTAAACAACCTCAGAGACCAGAAACTCTGGACTCTGTTTATTAATTAGTAAGTTGTGTAACGTTAAAGAATGTGGAAGATAAATGTGGTTTGAATGTTTCTGTAAGGATCTGCTTACCGGTTGCTGAGAAGTGGTTGCAGTTCCAGAGCTGCAGCCTCGGTTGGTTTCGGCTTCTGTTGGTTTGGTGTTTGTGGTTTCACTGTAAGCTGAGTAGATTTCCACATCAGCAGATCTCCACTCATCAGCTTCCTCTGTGATGTCTTCATTCATTTTGGAGTTCTTCATCAAAAGAAGTTGGTTTTTATTCATCTCAGTTTCAAAAATAATTTTTAATTGCTTCCAAAATGTTTTCATGCTCACCTCAGTAGCAGGAGGATTCTCTGTTTGCACAGGAAAAACTGAAAACATTTCAGAATTTAAACTCTGTTTGTTTTCTAAATCTTTTTTCTATAGATTTATGGGTTCTGCATTTCCATTCTTCTCTAAATTCACAAATTTTCCTCATCTATGTTTTCCAAAGTTCATGGAATATTTCAGCTACTGGTTTAAACTACAGACTAAACACACACAGTAATTCTAACATGTTACTTTACAGCAAACTACATTTATAACAACATCTGTGTTTTTCATGTGGCTTGTTCAGTTTACTTTGGACCGATGTCTGACCAACACCAGAATCATGGAGGACCCTGATGAACGTCAGATGATAATAAAGTTGTTTTCAGTGTTTCAGGTGTTGCTGATCTTTATGGTCTCCATGCACCTTGAAGGTTGGTGAATTTATATCAGAAACATTTGGATCTCTGTCATGTGGAGCCACCAGAATTATAAACCCAAATGTTCTGCATATATTCGTCTTTGTGTGAGTGTGTCGGGGTGAGTGTGTGTGTTTTCCGGTGCCTTACCTGTGTGATGTTTTTCAGATCTTTCTCTGCAGCAAACCAGCAGAACCACAGACGACAGGATGATGATTATAACCAGAGTCAGAGCCACAAACCGCAGAACATCTGCAGACCCTGTTGGAGGAGAAACATGTTTGTTACTCTGGGTTTCATGGGGAGCTTTGGTTCTGGTACTGAGCAACAGGTCCTTGTGTCTTCCTGCTGAACGCATCTGAAGCATGCAGACTGTAGAAATAATTACAATAATGGAGCTTCAGTTCAACATTAGATGTGATGTTTTGATGGAGAGATGAGCTGATCACCATTTTGACGTCTGAGTGTTACAGAAGGACTGAGCTGAAGGTTTTCTCCATCACTCACTGTGGTTTGGTGAATCTTTAGATGTTGAGTTCTCCTGATTCAGACCAGAGGTTTCAGAGGGAAGTGAAAGTGTGAAGCTTCCTGAACTGGAGCTGAAACTGGTTCCAGTTGATGCTGTGGAGGCTGATGGGTCGACTGCTGGGGGACAGAAGATTTAGTTAAAGATGCTGTAAGAGTTCTGGTTTAGCAGCCGAGCATCGAACACGGAGACGAGGATACAGAGCTGCTGGGTGCAAACTGGTGAAGTGAAGAAAGTAATTCCACTGCAGCTTTATGAAATACACCATCATCAGAAAACCTTTCTGTCTAACAATGTGCTTTTTCTAAATTCATGTTTCCTTTTAACTAGTTTTTTTAGTAATCCCAAATTCAGTGATGTTCAGAAAGTTTTATCTTCTTTGTAAAAACTCACCAGTTCTGACAGCGACCTGAAAGTCTCTGTATGAACTACTGGAACCAGTTCCATCCAGTTTACATCGGTACCGTCCAGAATCAGACTGGACCAGCTGTTTGATGGTCACCAACAGAACTGCTCTTGATTTTTGTTCTTCATATTTCATATTGTATCTGCCTCTGTCAGCTCTGACTCCATCAGTCTGAACTAGAACTTCTTCTCTTCCACATTCTCCTCTGCAGAACAGTCGGTTTCCTCCAGAGCGTTTAAAGAAACAGGCGACTGTCACTGAGCTGCCAGCGTCTTTATAAAGGTGAGGAACTTTGTTTCCATGAAGCAGAGCTGTTAAAATAATCATCAGTTAGTTTCTGTTCTGAACTTGGATCTGTTAATGCAGCAGAAACTGGAGGAGAAACTCAAACTGTTCCTGATTCCTTCAGTTCAACAGAAACTCACCGTCTACAACAACCAGCCTGAAGTCTTGGTATGAAGCTGATGATGAAGAGTCGCCCAAACCACATCGGTACCGTCCTTCATCAGACCGGGTCAGCTCTGAGATGCTCACATAGAGAGAAAAAACATTAGCTCTGGATTCTTTAACATATTCAGTTCTGTATCTTCCTCTCTGATCGGTGGGTTGTCTTGTTTTAATCAGGATGTTTCCTCCTTCACAGTTTTCCTTGCAGAAGATCTTCCAGTTTTCAAACAGAGAAACACCACAATGAACTCTGACCTCTTCTCCAGCTGCTCCATATATATTATTCGGTGCATTAGCAGAACTGCTGATTCTGTCCTGCAGAGCTGCAGAGAAGAGCAACAAGTTGCCGTTATTTCTTCCTGTGAGAAACCGCACTGATCACAGTTCTGCTCATAGTTACAGGAAGAAAATAATATTTACTGTGTTGTAAAGTGTGAGAGGCCAGGCTCAGAAATAAAACGAGCATAATGTGAGAAATACGCAGTTTTAGATTCACATCAACGAAAACAGACAAAGAAAAGTTAAACTCAGATATAGAACATCTAGAAGTCATGCCAGTAGAAGTATCTAACCTCCAGAAGACGACATACGGTCAGAACTTTAGATGTTCCTCTGTGGGATACCACCAGGTCCAGTCCTGGGCCCCCTCCCATTTCACATAACAACAAGCTCCCACTGACTCAGATTAACACAGGAAATAAGATTAGTTACCATAACAACCCAGATGATAAACAGCTCTACATTACGATGTCACCGGGTGACTCTGAACCGTCCAATCACTGAACAGACGCTGAGAACAGAGAAATGTGTGGATGTGCCAAAAAACAGACAAAGCCTGCATAACACTAATGTTTACTATGGATACAAAATGTCTTGCACATTTAATTTCTTCTAATAAGCTGCAATAGAAGTAATATTGCTGCACATTTTGCAAAAAATTGTTTGAAAGTTGTAACATTTTGAAAAGGAAAAAGCTTACAAAGCTGGCAAGGTACCAATGTTTTGTTTAAAAAGATTTACTGTTTAGTTAAAAAATGCTTCCTGGAGAATCATTTTCACTTTTTCTCTTGAGAATCACACTGACTGATCATTCTTAATGAAATGTTGTGAATTGAGTTTATAAACTGAACATGGAAATTGCTTCAAGACTTAAAACAATAAAATGAGATGCAACAGCTTCAAATTTAAAATGTTGCAGCTCAGCTTTTGCTCACTTTTTCTCACAATACAGAATGATCATAAATTGTTTATAGTTTTTTATTTTTTGGCCTTTTTGCTTTGCACGTTTGCTTCAGTTTCTTCATGTTTCCAGCAGATGCAACCTCAGAGTTCTGTGGTTTTGTTGTGAGACATCAGCAGGATTAACGATGAGAGCAGGTAAGATGATGCAGGTTGGTAATAAACATCCCACAACAAACAGCAACATTTCCTGCCTGAATAACTCTGGAGCGAAACGACCAAAACAGCAAAAGTACGAAACGCTGACAGGCCAAAATGAGCAGCAGCGTTTAGCAACCAGAATGGACCCAAAAGTTCAGCTGTGTTGGAACAGTTTGGCTTTAAATATGCAGATCAGAAACTCAAGAGCAACTAATACAGGAAGTGACTGGAACACATTTTACCTAAATTTAAACAAATGTAAAAAGTTCAGTAGCTTTAAGTCCTGCTTCACCTGCTGCATGGAGGGAACATTTCCTTCTTCATGCTAACCGTGATTTTATGACGACTTTGGACAGATTGTGTATTTTAATACCTGCAGAATTAGATAAGTTTTGTCTTCATTCAATTATTCATATTTAATTAAGCTTAAAGGAATGAAAATGAATATTCATGACTCGATTTGTTTCACACTCTGAAGAAGTTTCACTGATCTCACTCAGCAGATTAAACTGGAGATACTCAGACGTGATATTTTTAAATTCTAATCAAACTTTCAGACATTAGTTTCATTGTGTGGGGAACCATCTCTGCAGTCACTCAGAGCCGAAACACTTTCAGAACAAAGTTTCATGTTAAAGACAAATCTTTAAAAAGATGAACCAACTGATCAGAATGAGGAACATTTACTCACAGAGGAAGAAGCAGCAGAACAAACTGAGCTGGATGTTCATGATGAAGCTGTGATGATCTGCTGCTGCAGGTTTTCACACGTTTTGCTGTTGAATCGAACGACTTCCTCCTCCAGGCGTGATGCAGAGCATCTCTTCCTCTGCCACCGTGAGCCACATCCACACCGAGGCTCACGATGCTTTCAGTGATCTGAGAGGAAAATGGTCTCATCTCAAAATCATTTTTTAAAAAGTGGATCAGAATCCAACAACTAGTTAAAAAGCTTGTTAGACGGGATGTATTTAAATGCTGGAAAGGACACAGCTTGTTGTTTTCTTTAGACTCCCCTGTTTATTACCTGTATTTGTAAAAATAATTTTTAAAAAGTATTTATTTATTCTGGGTAACCAGAGGAGTCACTCAGTGTTTGTTGGAGTCTCACCTTTCAGAGTTTTTCTCCTGCAGGAACGTCTGCAGAGGTGCAACAAGCTGGTTAACACCGACACCTACAGGCGGCTTGTGGAACTACAGCAGACCGTATGGGTCAGCACTGGCACACTCCCTGTGGACATGAGGACATTGTTTATACTGGATCTATTCCCAAAATACAGCCAAACAGAGTCAGGAGGTTTGCTTTGTGAGATGTTTTTAGATTGAAAATAACTTTCTAACATAAGGTAACAGAAATAGAAAAAATCAAAAGGAAAAACTTTTGACCAGTGGAGGCAGCAAGTTCATGAAATTATACTATAGAAGAGAGAAGGATTCTGAATCAGTGGTAAAAATAGATAGCATGATTATTTATCTGTTGCCTTCACTGAGGTTGGATGTCAGATGTTTAATTTCCCTTTGAACCAGATGTGTCGATGGTTTCAGAGGAAACTGAAGGTGAGAAACTTCCTGAACTGGAGCTGAAACTGGTTCAGGCTGCTGGTGTGAACGTCGACGTTTGGATTCTAGACTCGACTCAAGTTACAATAAATAAATACATCTAAGACTTCAAACCCATATTTAGATTAAAATGCATCAATTTTGTCATCTTTATGAAGACAGTTTACTTCATTTTCAAATAAAAAAGTGAGAAATTTCACTGGTGCCAAATAATCGTTTTAACAGATCTGTGACTTCATAGTCTGTTTTTATTACAGTTTTATTCTATTTGCTATTTTTTAACTGTTTGTGTAATTATGAAGCTCTGTTCATTTTAAAGGTGTGAAACAAACAAATTTGACATTAAAATTTAAGTGAGTTAATTTTTCGGATTGCATTCCTCTATTTTGCCACCGCAGGATAATATTGTTTCGTCATGACTTTTATTTTTTATGTTTCCACCTCTGAACTGCCTTGTTGCTGAGATTTGCTGAAGAAATAAACTTGCCTCATCTTTAGCTGGACTTTGAAACAGAATAAATGACGGTGAGGAATCTAAACATCAAAGTTTAATTTGTAATAAATGTTTTAAAACGTCAAAGACTTGAAGGACTCAGGAAGAAAAATCCCAGTTTGCTGCATTTTATTTACAGATGGGAAACAAAATGATTGGAATAAAAACAAACATTTTCAGTATGTAAACTTTGACCTCTTCAATCATAATCAACAATTCCTAATCACAACAACTAACTAGCTAAAATAAATCTATAACTTTTGTTTTATTCAGAATCACAGGGAGAAAAAACAAATAAATGCAGAGAAACATTTACTAATGTGTTTAGTTCATTCGTATTTCTTCAGGTTCCTGATTCAGGGAACAAACTGCAAACCTGAGAAACCAAATCCAGTCTGAATCCAGTCTGAATCCAGTTTGAATCCAGATTGAATCCAGTTTGAATCAGGCTGCCATGTTGACTGTAGAGCTGATCTGGTTCTGGTTCCAGGTGGCAGGACTCAGACTCCTTCAGGTAGTGGTTCCCATGACGATGTTCTGTAAACACCAACAAACAAACAAACAGGTATTTTCTGTTAGAATGACAAACATCAGCTGGTTCTGATCCGTGTTTACAGAACTTCACTCTGGATCTCAGCAGGATGAACCGTCTCACCGCTCAACAACAATAAAAACAACAACAACAATAAAAACAACAACAACAACAACAACAAAACAACAATAAAATCAACAACAAAAACATCAACAATAAAAACAACAACAATAAAAACATCAACAATAAAAACAACAACAACAATAAAATCAACAACAACAACAAAAACATCAACAATAAAAACAAAATCAACAACAAAAACAACAATAAAAACAACATCAACAATAAAAACAACATCAACAACAAAAACAACAATAAAACCAAAAACAAAAACAACAATAAAAACAACAACAACAACAATCACTTCCAGGACAACAGAAAGCTCACCTCCACATTTGGTCCATCTGAGCTTCTGAAACCTGAAACAGTTTAACGGTTAAGTTCTTCCATAAACAGAATGTCGCCTTAAGCCCAGATTTACAGCCTGTTAACTTGGTTTCTAATTTTAGGAAGAAAAAAGAGGAAATAATAAAGAAAATACTGAAATCAATTTGATCGAAGCATCAATAATATTCACTATGAAAACAGTTTGGATAATTAAAATCCTAAAAGCATTTCTAATTTTGTTGTAGCTTAAATTTTCTGGTTGAATTTAGGATATTTTTGTGTTTTCAGGTGAAATAAAACATTCTTACATATAGCTGAGCATCTTCTTCAGTCTCAGAGCCGTGGTCTTCATCGGCCTCAGCTGCTGCTCTGGTGTTGGGGATTTCATGGTAAACCGCGTAAAGCTCCACATCAACACTTCGCCACAGTCCGCCCTCCTCTCTGGTGTTCTCGTAAAACGTGGCCGCCTTCCAGACGAGACCAGATGTGATTGTAGTTTTAGTGAGAAATATTTTAGGAAGCATTTAGAAGTTCTTCATCCTCACCTCAGGAGTTTCCTCTGGTTGCTCAGCAGGAGCTGAAAAACATTTCAGAAGAAACTCAGGTGATGAAGGCATCCAGAATTATTCTGGGTTTGATCAAAGAAAAGTGAAATAAAGAAAAACTGGATCTGGATCCGCCTTCATTTGGAAACAGTTACAGAAACTCAAAGCAGTTCTGGGTCCTAGTTACCATGACAACAGAAACAAACCAGATGATCACTTTGTGTTGCGTCTAACATGTTTGTAAGTTTTCATTTAAAAGTCGTGCTTTTGTCCTAAATTATTCTTGAATTTTGGTCAAGGGGCCGTAAAAAAGATAAATACACATAAATACAAAAACACAAGAATAATTAATGACTTCAGATACTGGATTGAAAAGAAAAATTGAACAAGTGTGGGTGTGTGTGTGTCTGTAGGGGTGTGTGTGTGTGTCTGTAGGGGTGTGTGTGTGTGTCTGTAGGGGTGCGCAAGTATTGGGGTGTGTGTGTGTGTGTGTGTGTGTCTTACCTGTCTGAGCTTCATCAGATGTTTTCCTCCAGTACAGCAGCACAGCCAGAGCTATGATGACGATGATGAAGGGCGGAGTCAGGACCAACAGCAGAAGGTCTGCAGAGGTTTTAGAGAAGATCTGGTTGGTTTGGTGGCACCGGCTGCTGCTATCACAGACCAACAGCGCCCCCTAGGTGCTCTCTCAGGCCTTAGTATCAATACATCTTTTCAATAAAATTAGCTTGGCTTGAAATGATTAATCAGATTAATTGTGATTAATCGATTATTAATTGAATTATTTGTCCATTTGTATTATTTAATTAGAGCCTGGATTATTAAGCTAAAATTATGGTGGAAAAAAATCAGCCACTGACCTTTAAAAGCAGATTTCTGATAACAGGCAACCAAAAAATTAACATTTTGAATAAGTAATACATGTATTTTTATGTATTTATACCAATATTACATAGCAGTCTCTATAAATCTCTTACTGCTGTTGGGTTGAGTGCCAGATGCTCTCTGCATCCCCTGGCAGAGATTGGTGGTTTCTGAGGAAACTGAAGTAGTGAAACTTTCTGAAGTGGAGCTGAAACTCTGTGTGGTTGTTGGTGTGAAGGTTGATGGATCAGGTACTGGAAAATAATCAGAGACAACCTGGATTTAATATAAGGAGCTATAAACAGAGGCAACAGAATAAAGAACAGCCTGGAAAATTAGAACTATGGGCAGATATACAAACATCGTCTCTCAGTCGTTTCCTCATATTTGAAAAGATATAAACCCAAAAAAGGACCCAATAGAAGAATCCATTAGAAATATTCACAAGATTATATTTTCAAAAACTCACCATCAGTGACGGTGATGTAAAAGTCTCTGTGTAGATCTGAGCGAATCGTTCTGTCCATTTTACATCGGTACCGTCCGGAGTCAGACTGGGTCAGCTGTGTGATGGTCACCAACAGAACTGCTGATTTTAGTCTGTTTTCATATTCAATGCTGTATCTGCCTCTGTCGGCTCTGACTCCATCAGTCTGAACCAGAACTTCATCTTTTCCACATTCTCCTCTGCAGAACAGTCGTTTTCTTCCAGAGTCTCCAAAGGAACAGGCGACTGTCACTGAGCTGCCAGCTTCTGTATGGAGGTGAGGAACTTTGTTCCCATCCAGCAGATCTGATCAAATAATCATCAATAATCATCAGTTAGTTTCTGATCTCAGCACGATGCAGGCTGATCACATTAATCCCAGTTCACTAGAGTCTCAGTTTGATCATTCCTAAGGGGAAACAAGAGAAGTCATCCAGTTGCCTTCTACCAAAGCTCTTAGGATTAACTCCAGTTTCACCAGAGTTAAACTGGGAACTGCCCAGTTCAACCAGTCTGTGACGGGAACAGTTAATCAAACAGAAAAATTCATCTAAATTCACTGATTATCTTACTCTATAAGGGTTTGTAGTTGAACCTACTTTGAAAATGTGGAGGATTAAAAGCTGATTTTATTTTTACAACTTTTATTTCAGAGAAAAAAAACTAAAAAGAACAAAATAAGAAACAAACATGGTTGTGGACACGACCATCCAAAAACAAGATTAAGGTTTATGTCATTTGATTGACTGAAATACTCATCTGTAATGTTTTCAGCAAAAGAGCAAAAACCCAAATTTGTGTTGGCTGATTTGAATTTCACACAGATTTAAACAATTCATGTTCTCTCCAGAAAAGTTGATTAAATTTCCCAAGACCTGCTGGTTTCTAACAGGTCCATCAGCACCGGGTTTCAGTTCACCAGTAACCAACATTTATCAGAGACTCACCGTCTACAACAACCAGGCTGAAGTCCAGGAATGAAGCTGGTGATGAAGAGTCACCCAGACCACATCGGTACTGACCGGCGTCGGACCGGGTCAGCTCTGAGATGCTCACAGACAGAACCGAGAATGTTCTGGAAGCTTCTCTAACATATTCAGTTCTGTATCGTCCGATCTGAGCTGCGTCGTCACTCGTTCTGATCAGGAGGTTTTCTCCTTCACAGGTTTCCCTGCAGAAGAACTTTATTCTTCCAGATGAGAGAAAGCTGCATGGAAAAGTTGTGTTTCCTCCAGAAACTCCATAATGTGACCAAGTTTCAACAGATCTGACCTGCAAAGCTGCAGAAAATAACTGTTAATATCAGATCTTCTAGTAGGACAACAAGCTGCATTATTATCATGAACAGAACAAAGTTCAAACAAACATTATTCACTGCTGGAACACAACATTTTTCTGTCTCTTCATAATAAAGAATTTGTTCAGATTCAGTTCAACATGCGGTAATTAAAATGTTCAAACAAGAGGAAAGATTCACTCACAGCTCATAGACTAAAACAAGAAAATGAATCAAAAGCTATTTTTACCAGTTGTTGGTTTCATAAAGCTGTAATTCTTACTTTTTAAACACTTTTCTAAACACAATGTTTATAGTTATGATTTTGCTTTGTAGATCCTTACAAATGAGGATCTATTAAAGCTACTTAGAAGGAGAATCACAAGTAGTTGAAATGATGACGTAACAAATTATTAAACTGAACTTTAAGTTTTGTTCTCTTAAATCTCTGGAAAACTTCATGAATTTCAAACTGAAGATCCTCAAATTCACTTCAGATCAGTTTCAGTGTAAAGTCTCATCATCTTAGGATTAACTCCAGTTTTACCAGAGTTAACCCTAACCCTAACCCTCTCTAACAAATTTACAGGAAGCACCAAACATTTTTATTTTGGACTGAAAAATACTTCAAATGGACTCACAGAAGAAGATCAGACAGAACAAACTGTGATGGACGTTCATGTTGCGGCTCTGATGGTTTCCTGTCTCCTGACACGACTCTTCAAACACCTTCCTCCTTCAACGTTACACTCTTCCTCTTCTCTGATCCTTGTTGCTTTGCTTCAAACTCAAAACTGCCAGCAGGGGTCACTGTACTGCAAGTCTTTAATGAGAAAAGTTGTTTCTTGAGACAAATTGAAGTTAAATCCCGGTTGGGTTTGGCTTGTGTGCTGCTGCTGGAGGAGAGACGAGCCGCTAAATGGTCGTTTCCCAGTATCAGCTATCGATTCTCTTTTGGGTCTGGGAAAGTGCCAGTTAACTTTCTCTTTAGCGCTATGAAATATTTGAAAAGGGAAATTAAAACCATAAAGAAAGAAGAAGTGAAAAACATCATTTACGGTTTCTTTCTTTTTTTATTGTCCCACAATGGGGAACTTTCTGTGGAACAACAGCCAGTAGGCTCACATAAAGATAGAAATATGCAAATAGAATACAAAATACACAGATATTGAAGAGAAAGGGAAAACATTCAACATAAATATTATGTAGTTATAAAAAATAATATGTTCCAGTCCAAAGGAATGTGTAACTGAGTTGATTAATTTAGAAAAATGTACAAAATGTCCAAGTTTGTTTGAGTATTAAAAAGGCAGATTTCCTATTTGTGACAGTAAAAACTGTAACAGTATAAATGTTATCCAGAATGAATAAAGCTGTGAAAATACCAGCAGGGATGTAAAGACTTTGGGAGCAGAAATGGTTCTACAGTCGGACAGTTTCATCCTTCGTCAGTGATGCTATTTGTCAGCCATCTTTACTGTGGGACAGAGGAAGAATCCGACCAAACCAGGTCTGTGAGGCTTCAATGATGCAGCAAAGATACATTTGATGAGTTAGACTCTGTGGCAGCAGAAGGTTTTCGGGCCCTTTGGGTTCAGTGTCAGCTCATCTAAAGCTGTTCATGTAAAAATGCCTCAGTTATGGTTGTCAGACATGTTGACATTAAAAACCAGTCACAGCACCCCGAAGTGAAACTCTCAGAGGGGATGTGTCACCAGGACAGATACTGCCTGGATGTGGGAACTTCTGAGGTAAGTAGAGCTTAATAAAAATGGCTCAGTGTCGCTCCCTTGTGGTCGGGCAGAACTCTGCTGTAAGTCTCTCAGCCTGCAGACTCAGCCTTATTGTTTGGCTCCAAGTCAGAGTTTCGTCTTTTCTTCCTCCTGCGTTTCTCTTTATTACATCAGTCTGTACTTTTATCACTAAATATTCTGCACAATATAACCTTATGCTGTAAATCACCAAAAGATGCTCAAGAAACACAGTAATTAATAAACTACAACTTTTTTCTAATTTTAATCTAATCTTGGTGGTTTTCCTCAGTCACAAAAAAATCTGTCAAAAAAACATTCGTAAAGTTATTACAAATCTATGGGGCAATGTTAATATATGTTTCTAAATCCAGAAATGCTACATTGGACAACAAACTATAAACTCAAAAGGTTCATTTCTTTCCAGAGAAAAGGCCAGACTCTCTAGCACCACCTAGTGTCTACCTGTGCACTTTCCTGACATCATACATGACGCAATAAAACTGCAGCGATTTTATGGACAGGAGTTAGAATATCTGTGTTTCTTTTTCAACATAAATATGATGCAAAAAAAAGTATTTCCACTGCAGTTTTGCGCTGTACGCTAATTCTCTGATCTCCCTCAGATTTTCTCTCTGCGCTCGCAGTTCAATGAGTACAGTCGCCTAGCAACCGTTTCAGCCAATGGGAAAGAAAGATGCTTGTTTTTGGACCTAATATCACTCTGTCATCTCCAGTTTCTAAATCAGCACAGATCAGGAATGAATCTTAAAGACAGAATTGAATATAATTCAAGCAGGGAGAAATGATGACGTAACAGAAAAATAACAGAGTGGCTGAGTTTGTTCAGAATCTCTGCAGATATTCACCAGGGAGAAAAACACAAACTTTTCACAGGATTTAAACTGAAGAGGTTTTTCTGCTGCAAAGTTTTAATTCAAGCAAATCAAGAATTTATCATCATAATAAACCAGAAACTTTCTGAAAATCCAATATTTTAAAGCAGCTGCAGCTCAGAGTAAAAACTGAGGCTCCGTTTCTAAATCCAGTTTTCTTCAGGTTTCAGCTTCATAGAACAAACTGCAACCCCGAGTCCAGAACCCGAGTCCAGAACCCGGGTCCAGAACCCGAGTCCAGAACCCGAGTCCAGAACCCAAGTCCAGAACCCGAGTGAGTTCAGAACCCGAGTCCAGGGTCTCATGTGGGCTGTGAGAGTGTAGAGTAGATCTGGTTCTGGTCTCTGCCGGCAGGACTGAGACTCTGGTAGGTCGGGTCCTGAGAGGAAACGTTCTCATAGTCGACGTTCTGAAAGAAGAAATGATTTATCAAAGCCTCAGCGTTTGTTCCAGCTTGAGAAGGAATCCACTGTCAGGCTTTCAGGTTTTTATTGAAATAAAACTCAGAATTTGTGAAATATTCTGCAAACTGTCTCTTCTCACAGCTTTATATGATTTTCCATTTTAAAACAAAGAGAAGAAAATCACCTCCATGTTTTCTCCATCGTCTCCTCTCCTCCTTGAATCTGTGAAACAAAAAGTTTTATTAGGAGAAAATGTCTTCTAAAGATAAGGCTGGAAGAAAAACATGAAATCATGTCAAACAACAAAACCTTTCAGTCAGATGGATTCAGCTGCACAGAAACATCAGACAGAAAACATGATTTAATGGAGTTAAATAAAGAGAGAGAATCATAATTTGGAGAATAATGGGAAACGTTACAGTGTGTCATTATTTCATTTTGGTTAAACCACAGGGTCCAAATAATAGCTTCAGGCTGCTTTTTAAACTCATTTCCTTGTAAATGTAGTAAGATGGTGCCTCCTCCCCACCTGAGCACCAGGTGCATCCCTGGTTGGTGGGCGGGGCAGACGGCTTTATAGTGAGGCAGGCTGCTGCTGAGGAGTCTTTACATGTCGGCTTGTGTTCTTGATCTGATCATCTGAGATCGTCAGAGTCGTCTTACAATCAGTGGCTGGGATAGTGGTTGGTTTTGGGTCTCTACCTGCCGTGCGTTTCTGCGGCGCTGTAGCTCTGCTGGCGTTAGCGGCTCAGCTGGAGGTTGTTGCGGCGGGCAGGGTCTCCCTGGCTCCCACCTGATCCGCTCCCTCCTGGGTAAACTGCCTGATGTTTAGATTATAATCTATTTTACCTGGATCTACAGTTTAATGGGTTTCCTGCTTCAGGCACCTGATTCTCTGCACACTGTTTGAGCTGCATCGCTCTGGACGCTCTGCTGTCTTGCTGTTGATGTTGCTGCTTGGGCAGGTGCTGATGTGGCAGTGCCCGCCTCCTCTGACCGGACCTGGATACTGACAGTTGTTCCACTAAATGAAGCGTGTTGGCTTTGATTTGGTCTCTTTTTGTATTTGCTGTGTTGTATTATTGAATTTAATACAACACATTTAATGCGTTTTTCCCTTTTGTTTGGTTTGATTTACTAATTTGATTTCTTTTGCATTGCATGTTTTGTTTTCTTGTGGAATAACATTAATTTTCTCTTCACACTCCATTTTTCTTCCCAGGGATTGAGTTGCATGTTTTTGGTTTTTTGAAATATTTTTTAAAGAATTGTTAATAAAATATTATGTAGGACTCAATCTGTGTTCTGGTCCATTTCATGGACCTCAATTTGTCCAGTTAAAACCATCTACCAACTGGTGTTGCATTTTATAAATAACTTTTTAAAGACTCCCACACTAAGCGACAGAATAAAGTTTGGTTTAGTCTGTGGCTTCCTGTGGTTCCTTTAACTGACTGCTGGTGTTTGTTGGTGTCTCACCTCTCAGAGATCTTCTCCTGCAGGAAACCAGTAGAGCTGCTGGGATCAGAACCATCATGGCAGCCAGAGTCACACCAACGACCACAGGAACATCTGCAGAGGGTCAACAAGCTGTTCACACTGACACCTGCTGGTGGATCACGGTAAGGAGCACAGACTCTATAGGGGGTTTAGACTCATAATGTTTTAGTGTTTGTAAAGTTTCTCTGTAGAAATGTTTCATCCAGATCAAAGTTATTTTCTGACAGTAACATGACATCACACTTTTGTTCTGATGTTTCTAAAGAAAATGAATCATTTTTAAGTTTCTTTCTGAACGTTAAAACATCTGTAGAAAATTATTTTCACTTCAAAAGATAAACAAAAGTCCAGATGCTACATCAGCTCAGATGGTAAACAGCAGATACATACATATTATTTATTACTCACAGTGACTGAGGTGAGGTGTTGAGTTCACAGACAGAGTTGAAGTGTGAAAATAAGTTAAAGTCTCTAAACTTGCTGAACTGGTTCTGAACCTCGGAGGAGCTGTTGGTTTGGAGGCTGGCGGGTCGACTGCTGGGAAAGACCCAAACAATCTGGACTCAAGATTATTGACTAAGGAAACAGCATAATAAAAACTAAGACATGACATGAAGTTATTTACACAGGAGCACCATAAAAACATTTTGTCAGTAAGAACTCACCGTCTGTAACTTTGATATAAAAGTCTCTGTATGGATCTCGGCCAAACGCCATGTCCAGGTAACATCGGTACCATCCTGAGTCAGACTGGGTCAGTGCTGAGATGCTCACATACAGAACTTCTCCTGAGGTTTCAATGCTGTATCTGCCTCTTTTAGCTCTGACTCCATCAGTCTCAACAAGAACTTTTTCACATTGTCCTCTGCAGAACCGTCGTTTTCTCCCAGAGTCTTTAAAGGAACAGGCGACTGTCACTGAGCTGCCAGCTTCTTTAAAAAGGTGAGAAACTTTGTTTCCATCCAACACAGCTGTTAAAATAATCATCTGTTAGTTTCTGATCCCATCATAATAATCTGATCACATTAATCCCAGTTTCATACTGGGAGCTGCCCAGTTCAACCATGGATGAAATGTAGAATTAAAACTATGAGGTGATGAACTGTTCACTCAGTCATTAGTGACTGGATTCAATCAGACGGGATCGTTAACGTCTGTAGCAGCTTTCAGACTCACCTTCAGCAACAACCAGTTCAAAGTCCTGGTATGAATATCTGGATGAAGTTGTCCACAATCCACATCGGTACCATCCTGAGTCGGACTGGGTCAGCGCCGAGATGCTCACAACAAAAACATGTTGATTGTTCCAATGAGATCCAATCCTGTATCGTCCATTTCCATCTGATGTTTCACGTGTTTCAATGAGAATGTTTTTTTCTTCACAGTTTTCCCAGCAGAAGATCTTCCATTCTCCAGATGAAGGAAAGGAACATCTAATGTTGATTTCTCCTCCAGGAACTCCATAAAAACGCGTCACAGGATCAGCGGTTCTGCTGTTGGTGATGTGCAGAGCTGCAGAACAGACCAACAGTTAATGTCAGGACTTCCTGCTGGTTCTGCAGTGAGACCACAGCTTGTTCTGATTCAGTTACACTCATGGGCCGGGTCCAACCGAGAGCAAAACTTCACATATCTGTAATAAACTCCTGATGAATTTCACCTTCAGCCCTCAAGCATCAAAACATTAAAACTAAGAAGTTCTGAAACGATCCGACTGAAAATGTGGAAAAATGATCAAAATTAGATGAAAATCTTAAATGTTGCAGCTTTAGTGTTCAGGAAGCAGAAACATCTCAACAACCAAACAATCTCAGTACTTTAAACATTCTCTTTAATTTCCTCAGTTTTAGACTGAAGGAAGAATAAAAAGGTGTAAAAACTGATAAGTCATAAAACATGAATATGAAGCCAGTCAGCTTCAGTTTTACTCTGGTTATTTTAAAACTTTACTTCAGCTTCCCGTTTCAAAGCCGACCAAACCCTCAGCTGCACTGTTAAAGTTTCACTGCAACAAATTCTGTTTTTCTGTTAATAAAAAAAAGTGACTCACAGAAGCAGAGGAGGCAGAACCAAAGGACGATCATGTTGAAACGTTTTTTTATCAAGTTTTTCCTCTTTTACAGAAAATGTTTTAACTCTTCCTGTTCAGCTCACTTCTTGTTTTGCAGCTTCATTTGGGTAAAACATTGAGGTATCAACATTTTCAGATGTATTCTTACTCTAGCATTTTATATATGATGCATCCTTCTGTACCAGCAATGTATCCCATGATGCATTGCACCAACAGTAATTTAAGATTGTGTGCAGAAATTTATAATCTTTAAACCTCAATTAATTTCCCATACAAAGTAGCTTTAAGATGCTTTTAGGTGAGAAAGTGACCTGGAAGCTTCTTCTGTAGTCAGTTCATCCAGAATGATGCTGGTCTGAAAAGTTCCTGGGTTTTTGGAGCAGCAAACCTGTGTGTGTTTACCCGCTAACTGATCTGCCATCTTCCACTTCCTGTTATCTGCTAGTAGCTGCTGACATAAAGTGTTTATGTAGAGAATAACAGCAAGTACCAGACTGTAAAACATTTTATCTTATTTATTTATTGTTCATGCAGAACGTTCTAGGTTTGGATGCAGTTTCCTTAAAGCTCCCACTAATCTTCATCCTCATGTCCTGCCATCCTCTTCTTCACTGTCTCCTCATTTTCTGCTGCTTCTTATGTTATAATTTTGTTTGTTTCTGTTACTTTTGTCAAAACTTTTTCAAGAACTTGACGTGTTTTGTGAGTTCCTCTTTTTTACGGCTATAGATTGGTGACTCATTGATGAATTATTCTGTCAGAGCAGACAATTCTATAGAATCTAAGAAAGGATGAAAAGAACAGAAGTAAAAAGAAAATGTACTTACAGAGGAAGAAAAAGCAGAGCAAAGCGTGATGGACACTCATGATGAAGCTCTGATGGTTTCCTGCTGCAAATAAGCCAATAACTTCCTCCTCCAGACAACATAAAGCCTGAACCTCCCTCTTATTTCTCTCTATTTTTTTTTACCTTGCAGCCATTTTTATCACCTTACAGCAACACTGTGACACCATCAATGCTTTAAGCATGACTGTTCATTTAAATGGTCTCTGAATTGATTGGGAATGTTGGTGTGGAAGGTTGTTGGTTCTTTATGACTCCGTCTCTCTACCAGTGACCACAGGAGACACTCCCACCCTCTCCACCCCCCAGTTATCCACAGCCCTGCAGGGATCAGTGGGTTTAGCCAACAGATGGATACATTTCATAATGGAAGACGTTAGACCTTCAGACCAGTCGTCTCTCATGTAATACTCAGATCTTCAATGTGATTAGGAAGCGCAAAGAGCTGCTTCTGCAGAATTTGAAGAACAAACTACACCGCTGTGTGATGCAGGTAATGTCATAACTGTTAAGGATGTGATGAGGAAATTGTACAAACTGCATAAGCAGTAAAACACTCCACATACAAATGAAATGTGTGTGTACGGATCACCAGGCGGATCAGCTTCCCTACACGTTCGATTTCTGAGACTTCAAGACTGCATGGTATTCACAAATGAGACGATGCGTTCAAGACTGGTGAAAAAAGATGGGATATCTGAGGACTAGGGAGAAGAAGAGCTTATACCAGACTTATGTATCATAAATGTACCAGATTTATTGTACATTTCACCCCTACATTAAACAGCAAGTTACTGGATTCTAAAAATAACTTTATAGGCTGCACTGTTGAAATAATGTAATTTACATGTTATGGTTCTTCTTTCCCTGGAAAAATAAAAACTCCAAAGGGTTTGGTTGGTTTGAACCACAGCAGCTGGAGACGGAACAGATGTTGAAGTTTTGGTTCCAATCAAATCGAGTCTATTGAACTACAAATAAACATCTGAGTTCATCTTCAAAAATCAAATTTAGTCTAAACTGGATAAAACCAAAAATCTAAATGCTAATTATTCTTAAAACAAATTTACTTTGGCATCAGTTTGGACCAGATTAAACCCAGAACAGTAAAATAATCTGATCAACATTCTGCATTTTGGCAGAAACAAAACATTTGTGGTTCTGTTGGTGAAAACGGAGCAGCAGCTTCTCACAGTAAGAACACACTGGAGCATAACTGTCCTTTCAGATTTTATCAGCAGACATTTAAACCATCTTCATTTTGTCCTGGTACAGCAGTGGCCAAGAACCACTTTACCCATTTAACACTCATGGACTAACTAACCTGAAATTGCCCCACAATAACAAATCCTAATTTATACAACCTGAAAATGTAAATATTAATCTCTTAAAATGATCCAGGATTAGTTGAACATGTTGGCCTATTAACTAAAATATTTCTGTTTTTGATCAAACTCAATTACTTAAAAAATGCACATCTTTTATTATAATTTTCACTGATGGGTTGATGATCCATTCTGCAGTACAGAATGGATCCTCCAGAACATTCTGGACTCTACTCAGGGCTAACTTTGCTGAATAATTGTTTATCGCATGGTGTTTGACTGGTGTCAATATAGATAAAGTCTCACTGTGTCCCTATTGGCTGTAATTTAAAAAATAAAAAATTGAGGCGAATCTGGATAATTTCCCAGGAAAGTTGTGAAGGAGGAATTTAAAATAATTTTAAAACTTAAGAATGAGGAAGAACATGATAACATCAGTCCTATTGTGGTTGTCAAGAGCAATAAAAAGGAAAATTGGAGATGTTGAAATGGTAAAGATTTTGAGATGGAAACCTATTGGTAGTTTGTAAAAATGAAGAACAAAAGAATAAGGCTTTAAATGTGGATAATATCTGTAAAAACAAAACAAAAAAACTGTGTTGAGAATAAAATCATGGGAGAAAATAAAAGAATTAGAGTGATTTATGGATCACAGGTGTCAAACTCCAGTCCTCCAGTCTCTGTCCTGCAGGTTTTAGATGAGCCACAGGTACAAAACACTGGAATGATTTAGGGTAATGTTACTATAAGTTTGTTGCCAACCGCCAGTAAATCCAACAAGAAGAAGAAAACGAGGCATTTTGGTCCATGGGTCCTCCATTACATTCTGGAGTCTATTCTGGCAAAGTTAGGAAGGCTACCTTTGTCTGAATAATTGTTTATCACGTTGCGTTTGACTGGTATCATTTTAGATAATGCCACATTCTGTCACTATTGGCTGCAATTAAAAAATATATATAAAATTGAGGCGAATCTGGATAATTTCCCACATGAAAGGAAGGAGAGCGCAGTGTGAGAGCCGGAGAGAAGCACAACGAAGGACCTAATCTGGACCCTGGACATTTCTCCATGCCACTCTTTGAGCCATTTATACCAGCAGAACTAAAGAAGGCTCTAACAGGTGATCGTTACCTTAACCAGCTAAAAATAAATGCCGTGCTGCCGCTGAGACAGGCAGCACGGCAGGAGGCTTTCTGAGATGCTAACAGGAGCTGTACTGCCTGTGTACCGACATCACCGATACGACCAACCCCATGGAGGTTCGGTGTCGGTGGTAATAAATAGCCTAGGTCACACTTTGAGCTGACGTCACAACAAATAAACGGTCATTTACGTGCAGTACCGTGCGGAGCACTAGGGGGCGTCTGGAGAAAGGCTGTGTTGCAGTAAACATGCCTGCTGCTGTGTTTAGAGCTGATCCTTCACAGCATGGCTGCTGGCAGAGCCCACATCCACCTGAAGGGAGGAGTAGATCCAACCAACCAGAGGAGATCCTGACCTCTGGAGGTCGTTCTCCTCCAATCACCTGCAGCCTGAAGAACAGAAGATAAAAACCATAAAATCTCCTACACGTTCTCAGGTTTGTGGACCGAAACTGACTCAGAAAAGACTCAGAATAATAAATGAGCTGAATCAAAACCAGGTGTTCTTATTTTAAACTGTTGCTCTTCTTCTGAACTTCCAAAGAAATAAAAGAAAACAGAAGCAAATGATTTCCATGCTGAAGTGATCTCAGAGTCTGGTTTGATTCTCAGACATCGTGAACTCTGAGGTTCAGAAACCTTCAGCTCAGCCGCTCCAGGTTAGGAGGAGGAAAAAATGTTTTCACACCTGGTGCTGAGGCAGCACAACACTGTGAATTCCAGTTTTCCCACACTATTCAGAACTGGAGCCAATCAAAAGTCAAACAGGATTTCCATTTCCTCGTATTTAGACCTGCTCCCTTCGCCATCATACATGCAGGTGGGAAACTGAAGCCTTACGTTGTGCTGACGTGTCTGCAGCCTCAGAGTTGTAGAGTTTGTTGTTTTCAGCTCCTGGTGTTTGTGCCGTCACAGTAAACCAAGTAGATTTCTACAGACCTCCACCTTTCATCGCCCTCTCCGACATCCTGGTCCGTTCTGGTGGGCTTCTCAAGAAGAAGAGGTTTAATTTAATATCTTTAGTTAGTTTCTGAAGCATGAAACGTTTCACCTTCAGCTCAGTGTCAGAAGTTTCATCTGTTTGGACGAGAAATCAGAAAAAAACATTTCAGAACAGGTTGAGAGATGACATGTAAGAATTCACATCAAACCCTAAACTTCTTGAAAACCTCTTAGACATTCTTTAATAAAAAAAATTTGGTTTGTCATCAGGATGATACATGGATCATTTAACAACTTTAAAGATACTGGCTGTTATGTTAAACCTGTCATGTTGGGGTTTAGGTTTCTAGCCCACATGCAGAACACCACAGGAGACCAAGAATCAGTTGAAGATATTTATTGTAAAACAATAACCCAGTAAAGATGCTGGCGTGGTTAGGGTCCAAACTGGGGGGAATGCTGCTGACTGCAGAACAGCGAAAAGGAAATGGTGAGTTCAATGGCAGCTGGGAAACAGGATGTATGAGAAGGGAAAATCAGTTCTTACTTTCTTGTAGTTATAGTCTCGGATTGAGAGGGTGGATACTGCGGGTTCCGGATGGGCAGCAGAGCTGAGCGAGGTCCAAAGGCTGGGAGATGGCAGGTGGAGGGCGGACAGGTAAGTTCTGGATTCAACGATGATGGAGGGAAGGGTCCAACAGGCAGCCGGAGGAAGTGAAACTGGAGAATCTTGAGATCCGACAGATGAGGAGGAAATGGGAACTCGGGCCACCTGTGGGAACCACCCACGGCGTCACGAGGAGGGCTTAATCCTAAAGCCACAACGGAGATCTCTCAGGGAGGATCCAGGGAATGACGAGAGGAAACACCTGAAGAGCACAGAGAACAAAACGACGAATTACTCGAGAGGGAACTCTCGTTCAGAGGAACGAACTCGGAGACTGACTCCGAGGGGCTCAGAGTACCTGTTTGGTGAAAACAGTCCAGCGTCGAAGTGGTGGCTGTCAGCGTCTTTTCACCTCCAGCTGATGATGAGAAGATCATCGTCAGGTGTGCAGAACTACAGGCACGCCTCCCCCGGGAAACCAGCCTCTGGCGCCATCTGGTGGACAGCCCGGGAACCACCAAGAGGATCCAAAAATAAAGAAAAACAGAACAAAAACCCCGGAACCCGACAAAACCATGTAAAAACCAGAGTCAGAATAATCCAGATGTTGTGGATGAAGTTGTTTCATCTGACACAGAATGAGCTTCACTCAGAAAACCTCTAATATATTTGGATCAATTATTATTCATTACGGACTGCACAGCGACGCAGGTCCAGAAACCAGATGAGACATTTCCGTCCGCCATGGCGCCCTCTGCAGGCCATTCTGTATATGACAGGTCATTTCAAATCTAAGAAAATCTGTTGAATCTGTTCACATCTGATGATCATGTTCCTCATCTTCATGCATATCAGATTAAATTTAAATGAGATCATTCCTTTCTGTTTGGATTTTATTGTTATAAATGCATGAACTTGTTTAGAGACATAAAAACATCTGATTGGATGTGGATTGACTAAGAAGAAATGTATAAAATAAAAGAAAGAACATGTTAAATGTGATCATTTGAGGGAGGGAGTGTTAAGTAAAACTGATTTAACTCAAATCCTCTGTGAGCAGGAAGGATCTCCAGTAGCAGCCAGTCTTTGGTGGAGTATGAAAAGGCCTCTGACTGAAGCCTGTTTTGACCGTCATGACTTGCTAACATCTCGACATCCAGAAGCAGAGATGATATTCCTCAGCAACATGTCCTGTTAGCTAGCTCTGCTAATCCACCTCCTTTGCTTTAGCCGCTCCTCTTTAAACGTCTGTCTGGGCAGAGAGACGCTGGAGTTTGGGATAACAATGAGACGGTTGAACTTCCTCCTCCTCTATCTGCATCCAGGAAGCCTCCATTTCAACTCCTCTGGAATTTGAGGTCAAAGGTCAGGTAATTTGAGCTTTAGAGATGCTAACCAGCTTCGCACAGTTGTTAAAACAATACCTTGTTACCATGGTTACACATCATAACTATGTGGGAGTAAAATAAAAGTAAGAATCCTTCCGGCTGCCCAGCATCCAGAACCAGAGGGAACCAAAGATTTAATCAACAAATGAACTGAAGCAACACAGGACCATGCTGCCACCACCAACTACCCACTTCTCATGTCACAAAGATCTGCTCTGTTTGTTCAAACCAGTTCTGCTCAACTTTCAATCAGATCAACAGAGAAAATGATTTTATTTTCTTCTTAAACCAGCTGTGTGTGAATCCAGGCAGCGAGGGGTTAACAGATGCCAGGATTAATACAGACAGAAGAAAAGGGGAGGAGGGAAGTTCACGTCATGTTTAACCTTTGATTTAAAAAGCAACACATGAGAAAAGAAGCAGCAGGAAACCCATTCATCATGACTGTTGCTCTGATCTGCTTCTTTTTCCTCTGTGAGTACGTTTTCTTTTCCTTTCTGACAGAATCAGATAAAGATCACAGGAGCTTCAACTAAACCACTTTTAGTGATCCGTGTTCGAGCAGATCCTCGTTTCTTTCTGCTCTGCAGAGAGAAGGAGGAGCACAGAGCGCTTTTATCAGTTTATCAATCTGAAGATTTTAATTTGAGCTGGAACTGAACCGGCGATGAACGAAATTAATCTGCAGCTGAACTCAGAATAATGTTAGAGTTAGTTTTTGTTCTTTAATAAGAAGTCATAACTTCTCCTTTATGAAAGCACAAATTTCAAATAAATGTTACTTGAATCGTTTCCCAAAAAGATGAAATGAAATTCATCGTCTGAAAAAATGTTTTCGATGTTCTGATGGTCTTTAAAACAACATGGGCCTAAATTTTAAATTTCATCCACAACAAAAATATGTAAATTAAGCCAAAATGCTGGAAGGCAAAGCAGAAACATTTATCATTAAATGCAAAAAGACCAAAATTAGATAAAAATCAAATTTGAAACAGATTTTAAAATATTTAAAAAGCCGCTGAAGCAGAACAGAAAATCCTCCAGGATTTAAAGCCAAACAGAAAACAAGTTTGGAAGTTTTTCAAGTCGTCAGATGAAAAAACGTTTTTAATCAGTGAATCGTTCCAGACAGAAATATCTATTCCATCCGACCGCGTTTCTATAACCAATAATTAACCTTCATGTTCACTTCGACTTCACAGCTCCAGCTCCAGTTTAACCATTAAAATATTTACCATTTTAAAACCAGTTGGCTGTATTATTTTAAAATTATGGTGTTTATTAAAAATTCATATTTTTAAGAGAAATGAGACACTCAACATTCAAACTTCCTCTATAATGAACAAACTGGAACAGTTTGTTCAAAATCATCAAAGAAAAGCTGCTCAGCCTGTAACAGGTCATCCTGACAAAATGTACAAAATAAAATGATTTATTTGTTCATAAATTAAAAGAATGGAATAATAGATAAATGCCACTGAAATCCATCAAAATGCGTCTTCACACATTTTTTAAACTTAATTTCTATTATTAAGTGTAACAGTTCATTTATACATCATTTCATTAAATATTATTTGCTACAGACTTTATTGCTTCTTTGATGTAAAAATACATTAAATATTATTTCTGTCTTCCATCGTATTAAACCTCCAACAGAAACAAACGTTTTTTATTTCTGACTCAAACTCTGAAACTGATCAGAAATAAAAAATGCTGCAGAGAAATGAACGTTTTTACAACCTGAACGTCTCCGACACTCACTGCATAACTCCACCTTTACATGCAGGTCTGGATCTCCAGAACCGATCAGTTTGCCTGATTATCGCTGGACTTATTGGATCTGAAGGTTCTGCTGGTACCCATCATAACTGCCGGTTATTAGTAATAAGGTTTTATGGCGACGATCGTTTTGATTTGGTCCAAAAGGTTGAGAAAACAGATGAATGGAGACAACGTCCTGCCAATCCGCACCATAAACATGTTTTATGTTTGTCATGTTTCATGTGATGCGGTTAATATGTTAATATGTTGAACAGTAAAGCTCAGAGTTATTCATACGCAGGCAGATTTTAGTCCAACTCAGAAGTTTGTTTCTGCTGTGAAAAGAGAAGCATCTCTCCACATCTAGAAAAATAATCATTAGTGTCGTGTTTTTTATTTGAAATGTATTAAATTTGTCGGAAACGATCTTCAGTATTTCCTTTAAAATCTTTTCATCGCAGCAGCTTTCTGCTCATTTCCTCTGGTATTTATCTTAGACGATGAGCTGCAAGGCTTTGAGGTGAAGCTGTTCTTGTCTTCGCCATAAAAAACATGACAGATGTGAGTTTTAGTCGCTTCCATTTCTGATCGTGAAGAACTGAGCATCATTCTGGGTCCTTCTTGCTCTGTGTGGTTCAGGTTTCACTTCTTAAAGGAAACTTTGCTGCAGGTCGGAGAGAGTTCATGTGGGTAAATCTGGAGCAGATCTTGTGGTTTCTCTCAGCAGACACTGATCTCGTTTCTCTGCAGCTCTGCAGATCTCCAGCATTCCTGCTGCAGTGAATCAGTTCACTGGATCAGCAGGAGACGATTTCTCTGGACATTGTGGCTCTTCTTTCTCTGGAACCAGGAAGATCTTCTGCAGGGAAAACTGTGGGAACGGAAACGTTCTGATAGAAACCACAGAGAACTCAGCTGAAAACGGACGATACAGCATTGAATATGTCAAAGTTCACGGATCAAACATTTACAGCTTCTCTGTGAAGATCTCAGCCCTGACTGAGTCTGACTCGGGTCGGTACAGATGTGGTTTGGGCCAATCCTCAGAGTCCTACCAGGATTTCACTCTCACTGTTTCAGGAGGTGAGTTTCTGATTAACAAGTCTGATTAATTCAGCTCCATTTCCTTCAGCTCTCATCAGCGTCTTGCTCCTGCTAAAGAAAATCCTCCCCGCAGCATGATTCTGCCGCCGCCGTGCTTCAGTGTGGGTGTGTTGTCCTCAGGGTGTCGGTGTTCTGCCACACATGAAGCTGTTCTCCTGTGAACAGAACCTCAGTGAACACCAGGTTCCTCCTGCATGAAACAGCTCACAGCTTCCACACTGAAACTTTGCGGTCGGCAGAAACTCTGAAACTTGCGGCGCACAAAAACATTCAGGTTTATAAAATCACATGTAAAAGTTTCACCATAAACTTTACAGTTTATAAACATAATAACGGATTTTATTCAGCAGGCGCCACAAGGCTGACATTAACAAAAACTTAACATTTTAAAAAGCAAAATAAAATGTAGGGAGTCAAAACTGAAGGGATGTGTTGATCAATTAAAATGAAAATGCAATTTAAAAAATCTAAATCCTCTAAATCTTCCATATGTCTCTGCCATCTATCAGTAGATAAGATGTCAACATCCTCCGTTTCAGTTTCAACTCCTTTAACCTCGACACCAACAGATTCATGGAGTCTCAACTTCAGTTCAGGAAGTTTCACACCTTCAGTTTCCTCTGAAACCACCAATCAGTCGACTGTGAGCCACGAAGAGAAGGAAACGTCTGACGGTAAATCCAAACACTCACGTTTACTCTGATCTGGACTCTGTTTGTTCCCAACATGTTCTGCTGAGGGAGTCCAACAGAAAAGCAGCTAAATTTAATATTTTGATTTTATTCTTCTAGCTGTGTCTCTTATTTTGAAATGTAAAAACTCTTCAGGGCCTCCTGACTGCTGTCTCTGTTTGTATCTGAAGAAATGTTTGCCTGAGCGATGAGACTGATGCTCTGTGTGAAACTTGTAGAAACGTCTGCCTGGTTCCTGCTGGCGGTGGCTCTGACCGGGGCTGGCATCCTGTTATCTGCGGCTCTGCTGGTTCTCTGCAGACGGAGGTGTCACAGACTTCTGACAGGTAAACAACAGGAAACACATTCTGTGGTTCAGGGCCTACAAACCCAGAAGAACAGGGTGAGAGATCAGCAGGGGGAACCATGCTGCACTGAAGGCTCGTGGGAACCAGAGCTGCCTTCTGCAGCCAGGCTGTGAAACATGGAGGTCAGCTGATTCCTGGACAGGAAGTGATGTCGATCGCCTCCCAGCGCTGCCTTCAGGGGACCGCCTGGTGCAGAGGTCAGGCCCGCGCTGCCACCATGAGGCGCAGACATGAGGGTGGGTGTGTGAACGTTGTTCTGGGTTCATCACTTCCTGTGTGAAAGAAGTCAAAGGTTGCCGCCGCCCGCCGTCTTCGTGGGAAATTAAAAATAACACAAAATCTAATTTGTGTTCAGTGAACGGGCCTGTTCACCCAGACAGCATGATGCTGCCACCACCATGCTTCACCATCAGGATGAGGTTCCTTCTCTGAGGAATTTTATATGAATACATTTTAATATTTATCTTATAACTGTTAATATGATCAAGTTTATGGGGTTAAAAAAAAATCAAACTTATCATAACATCAACATTAAGTTCTTGCAGAATAAAGACCAAAGTCTCATCATCCTCCACCTGTTTGCCACGTCACTTCCAGCTTAAAGTGAAAAATAATGTTTTAATTTTATAACTGATGGAAAAGAACCTGAGCTCTGCATCAGCCAATCATCACTCTGCAATCAGGTTTCATGAAGGCCGTTTAAAACCGCAGAGACCAGCAGTCTAAACAAGTAGCTGGTTGCCATGGTAACGGTACGGTTTCAGTATGCATCAGTTTTGTTAGCATTTGCTTCCTGGTTTCACTGCTTGGTGCTTAAAACAACCACAGAGGAAACATTTACACAGAGTAAGATCTCAGCAGGAACTCTATGAAGACACATCACTTTTAATAAAGAAACAGAAGAAGAAAAGAGGATTTATATGAAACAAACCCATTTTACAGATTGAAGAGTTATTCTCTGTAAAACGGACAGCGCTCTGCCAGCAGGAGGCGCTACATGTTGATGCCGTTTGGTAATTAATGCAGTTTTATGTAGATTCATCATCTCACCTGTTTCTAAATCCAGTCTGGTAAATTTTTGTCAACTGATTACTGCTGCATATTAAATATTTTTGTTTGTTTTATAAACTTGATCTAGACTTTATTGATGTATAAAGACTCAAGTGGTAAAAGCTACCAGCTCATGTTCCATTTTTAATGCAGAGTATTAAATACATACTGCATTTTAATTGGTGTGATAAGATATGAGTTTTACTTTTTAGGCCACATTTTTCCACAATCCTCACCAGCAGGTGGCAGTAATGAGGCATTAAGCTATTTGCCAATCGCCATAAAACAACAAGAAGAAGAAAAACAATCACAGTCCATAGAAGACAGCGTCACACCTAGCAACGGGGTCAATCACACCTAGCAACGGGTTCGACCACACCTAGCAACGGGGACGACCACACCTAGCAACGGGGACGACCACACCTAGCAATGGGGTCAACCACACCTAGCAACGGGGTCAATCACACCTAGCAACGGGGTCAATCACACCGAGCAACGGGGTCAATCACACTGAGCAACGGGGTCGACCACACCTAAATGGGAAGTATGGAGTAATCAGTGAAGAGTCTCCAGACAGAGGTGGTTTTTTGTTTCCTTAATTTTAATGGGCCTTTCAAAATAAGAGCCTCTATCACTCTGGGTTGAATCCGTTTACTGATCAGGTGATTTGTGTCTTAATGGCAGGAATGAACGTAATCAAGTTTTTATCCATTATGTCAGTAAACTTTGATGTCTCACCTTTATCTGTGATTTTAATTTGTCCAGGTGTAAAAACCACAAGAGGCTCAAACAGAAGAGACCAGAAGGTAAATGATCCAGTTTACAGACGTTTTCTCTTCTGGAAAACAAAAGATTTAGTGAAATGTTACTTGTTCTCTCAATCACTATGTGTATAGAACAAATCTCTGCACTGTAAAAAAAAACGGCCTCATTTTACGGTAAAAAACTGGCAGCTGAGTTGCCAGAAGTTTACCGTCTTTATACGGTAAAAGTCTGGCAACCAAAACTGCCATTTTTTTACCGTATTTCTAAAATACGGTAAAATTCTGGCAACCAAAGCTGCCAGTTTTTTACCGTATTTCTAAAATACGGTAAAATTCTGGCAACCACAGCTGCCAGTTTTTTACCGTATTTGCTAAATGCAGGATTTCACCGTATTTTTGAAATACGGTAAAATTCTGGCAACCACAGCTGCCAGTTTTTCACCGTATGTTGTAAATGCAGGATTTTACCGTATTTTTAATATACGGTAAAATTCTGGCAACCACAGCTGCCAGTTTTTTACCGTATGTTGTAAATGCAGGATTCTACCGTATTTTTAAAATACGGTAAAATACCGTACTTCCTAAAATATTTTTAAAAAAATAAAATGTGGTTTTGCCGTAGTAAATACGGTCATGCTGACTGAGGCATAATATCTACATGAGTGAAAAACACATCCAGACTGTATGATATATTGACATTTTATTGTAAACCCTCCCCCCCAAAAAAAACTTATGGTAAATTACTGGTCTCTGTTCCTACCAGAATTTTACCATACAAATTATAGTACAACAACCAAGGAAGTGTAACTTGTCAAGCATTTCTATACAGAAAGTTATAAAGAAAATAATTTCTAATTAAACAAAAATACAGATTACGAGTAATCCACTTAAAGAAACAATTTCTATTTAAAAAGTCAAGTTAAAAAAAGAACTGATTCTATTTTATGTCCAGTTTCCTCACGGTATTACTGAGATCTGGAAAACAAAAACAAAACAAACAGTATGTGTCCACATAAGAGATAACATATTGTAGAAGACAAAATGGTGATAAAAGGATTCTTGTTCTGGGTTGAGAGTCACAAGTCGCTGAGATCAGACGTTGCTCAGGATGGTTGTAGTCTTCCCAGTCACAGGTTGAAATTGAGACTCGCATGTTGTCAATCGGGTGTTTCCTCTCTGCTGGAAAACAAAAAGAAAAAGTTAGAAAGATGCACTACATGAACATCTTATTCGCTTAAATGTTTGTTTCACCTTTGTTGACTTGCATATGGACACAGGTACTTCAACCAGGTGGTGTGATCATTTCTGACTGAAAATTCAGTAGTTAAACCTTTGTTTGTTGTCAACAGGTGTGATCCTCTGGTCTGCAACCAGACAAAATACACAAACTAAAACCAAATATAACTGTTTTAGGCAATTTATGAAATAGATACTCACCATTTATCTGAGTCTCATGAAGGCCAATAGGTTGTCTTCAACCATTTATGTAAGTTACATTTCCTGCAAGCTAGCAGAAACAAAGCTGTAAATGTGAACACTTTTCATACAGGCAAACAAATTGATACAGCTGAGACAATTTATGCTAGGTTAGTTTTTCTCAGTCACTTTTGGTGCATTTCTCGAGTCATTGTTGGCATTTACAAAACAGTAAGCGCATTTCTCAAAACAATTTGTAGAAACAGGAAAAATAGCATTTGTTTGCTTTCAAAATCCTTAGTTCAGCTCTTAAAATCCTGTCTGTTAACATATCAGTGACTCAAAATAATAAGTTATAGTCTCTCTATGTACAGATAAGACAGTCAAATCGATTAGTCATGAGAAGAGACTACAAAAGGATCATTTACGCCAGTGTTTCTCAACCCTGGTCCTCAACGCCCCCCTGCTCTGCATGTTTTAGATGTGCCTCTACTCCAGAACAGCTGATTCAAATGATTGGATGACAATCAAGTACTGCAGAAGCTTGTTAATCATCCAGAGATACAATTCAGGTGTGTGGCAGAAGGGAAATACCTAAACCTGCAGGACAGGGTGACGCTGAAGACCAGGATTGAGAAACACTGATTTACGCTTTTGCTATAATTTATTCATGGACCATGCCATGGTGATTCAGAAAGAAAAAGACAGAAATGCAGAGAACAAAAAAAGTAGAAAAGGAGCCACAGGACAATCTCCTCAAGGAAAACTGTACAGTGCTGTAGAAATTACATTACATTTTAATTTCCATAGTCACTTTGTTCCTTAACTCCACTGAGGAATCTTTTTTCCTCAGTGGGGTTAAGGAATGAACAGTAGGGTGGGAGGACCTCCATCAGCATCATGTTGTGGGTCTCAGCCATGTCCTGATGTTGGACTGATGGAAACTGGCAGATGTCCTCAGCCTCTTCTGACTCTTCTTCTGCTTTCCTCCCAACTATTTCCTCCTCAGCCTCACTCCTCTTCTTCTCTCTGGCTGTTCACTCTGCCCAGATACTTGTTCATCAGTTCTCAGACATGTAACATTGTGTTGTGTTCTGACTATATAGAGCATAATGTTGCCAACTGATGGTTCACAAGATGCACCTCCAATCTGTTTCAGAAAACTGGTTGATCGTTGGTTGAGCTAATGGTTCATACACTGACCTGTTAGAGAAACTCAGGACTCACTTGGGAGCAATTTACCAATTCAGGACAGATTTAGAAAATAATAGAATATAAATTAATTAATATATGATTCACATTATGACAACTTTAAGACTTATGCATGTTAAGACTTACACAATGAACTGATGCTATTTTGGAAGTTGAGAATTCAACACAGACACGTTGTTGTCCTGTTGTCCTCATTTTCTGTATACACCCTTTATCCTCCGGGTCAAAATGACCCGTCTTCAATAAACCCCCAATATAAGCAGCTTAATTGAATTTTAAACACCAAATTCTATCTTGTATATTGTCACTCACCACAAAATGTGTGAATACTTGACTTTTCCCTCTCCACTTGAATTTCTATAGCTTAAGAAAAAAAATGTGCAAAATGAGTTTCGAATGCATTTTTATTCATCACAGTGACTAATTTTCTTTTACTTTTCTCCAGTGAACAAGAGGATGTACAATACAAAAATATGAAAAATAACATAACCCATTCAACTAATTGGCACATGTAGGGCAGTATGCAAGTGCACAGCCTTTGCAGATATATTTCTTACACCTGCAGCACACAGTATGTGTTTTACAGTCTGAGGGCAGAACTGACATCTCTTCCTCTTACTTGGCTTAGCTGAGGAAGTGGCTGTGGTAGATGGATCCTCAGGTTGATCAGGAGCTGCTGCACTCTGAATAGCTTTCACAACTGCTGCTGAGGCTTCTGTGTGGGGGACATGCTTCCTTCTTTCAATGAGTGGAGTTACAAGTGCCTTTCCTAGCTGCTCCAGGAACACCCTCTTCTTGTTGTGCTTATGAGACATCCAGGTTGGGTTGATCTCTATCCAAATCACAAAGGCATTGTAGGAGGACACATCAATGATGTTGTGGAAGATGACCAGGGGCCAGCGGGCAGTCATTCTTCTGCAGCTATATGCTCCAATCACCTTATCTAGGTTGTCCACACCTCCTTTGTTTCGGTTTTATTCCAGGATGATGATTGGCTTCCTGTCCTCACGGTCACTAATGTCGCCGTCTTTGTGCAGTGTGCTCAGAAGAACTACATTCTTGTTTTTCTTTGGGAGGTAGGAAACTAGAGTGGTGGTGGGTGTGAAGGCAAACTTTGAGGAGAAGACCTCTCTCTCCTTTGACCCAAGCAGTGCAGGTGGGAGCTCAGGCTTGTTCTTTTGAACTGTACCAACCATGGTGATCTTCCTCTTCAGGAGCTGCTGTCCGAGTTCATAAGAGTTGAAGAAATTGTCACATGTCACATTGTGACCCCTCAGTCCCTCTGTCACATCAAGCACAACTCGCAACCCCTGGTTCTTCTCTGGGCATCCACTGGTTGACTTCCCAGTATAGACTTGCATTTTCCAAGCATAGCTTGATTCAGAAGCCACCCATGACTTGATCCCATATTTTGCTGGCTTGCTGGGCATATACTGCCGGAAAGGACAACAACCTTTGGACAAAAGACATTAGCATCAGTGATTAGTATCAGTGTCACAGAAAACAGTCAAAGAAATCAATAGTGAAAATCACTTTTATTACAAATATGAAAACAGATTACCTCTAAATGGAACCAGTTGCTCATCCACTGTTACATCAGGCTCTGGATTGTAGAGGTAGGGCAACCGCTCCACCCACTTGTCCCATACCTCTCTTATGGCTGCAAGTTTGTCTGTCATACGTCTTGCTGGTCTTGATTCACGGTCATCAAATCGCATCAGTCTTGAGTAGGTGTGAAAGAGTTTGACTGGCATTGTGGCTCGGAAAATTGGCCTTCCACTCTCTGCTCACTTCTGCTACTGATTGATCTGAGACACAACTAAAACTTTGTAACATTTTATGGTTTGTAAATAACTCTGTGACCTTGATTTCAACTCCATTTGCCTCACGGGTCATTTTGACCTGAAGACCATCTTTGTACCTTTTTTTGTACAGCTTACATGGAAATGAGAATAAAAGCAACACTGAACTTTTTCTATTGTCTGGGCCAATCTAGGAAAAGTCTTAAAATCTCAAGTTAAAAAAATTACATTTAGGGGATTTTTTGGGGGGGGGGGGGGTTTAACACAGTGGCGGGTCATTTTGACCCGAGGACAACAGGAGGGTTAACATATTTTGATCAAGACGATAAAAGCAAATTACAATTATAAAAGCATAGAAGTGTACATAACCAGCTACATGATGTACAAAAGCAAAACTTGCAAAACTAATTGTTTTGATGTGCAGAAGTGACACAGTAATTTGAAGATTGAACAGGTAGTTTTAAGAATTTCAATTCTGTTCTGAGAGATGCACCCAAACTGAGAAAAGCTGTAAAATATTAATATTTAAATTCTCTTATCTTCAAATCCTTCAACTGTCATGGACCCAGTGACTTTAGTGCAAGTATTTTGGGTGTGAGAGTCAAGAGGTCAAAGGAAAATATTAAATAATATCTCTGATGCCAAGCTTTATAC
Organism: Xiphophorus hellerii; assembly: GCF_003331165.1. Taxonomy (NCBI): domain Eukaryota; kingdom Metazoa; phylum Chordata; class Actinopteri; order Cyprinodontiformes; family Poeciliidae; genus Xiphophorus; species Xiphophorus hellerii. Next base: position 31,997,990 of record NC_045672.1, on the reverse strand, counting down.
TTCTAAGTATTACCAAAATATTGAAACAAAAGCTAACATGTTCTTCAGAGATTTAACTTGCATGCATGAACATTTCACACTCAAAGTAATTCAAATTAATTATTGAACCAAACTTGGAAAAAGTTGCTTCTGCCATTAACAATAACTTTAAGCACATGTAGTCTGAAGTAGACCAGAAATATAATCTATGCAGCCGTTCCTACAGAAACATTAATGGAAGTGTTGCATCTGTGAAGATTAAATGTTCCATATAGTAAAAATATCTAGCTGCAGTGCATGTACATAAACAGCATGGCTCAGAAACTACACATTTCTTTGTCAGTTGGTTAAAGTTAGCTAACTTCAGTTGAAACCGTGAAAGGGACTCACCTGTGATGTGTTGCCCTTCTCCTCCTGAACGTGCAAAAATAGCAGAAATTTGATTTCAAAGACAGTAGCAGCATCTTGACAAGGACCAGGCCTACTGGGCTCTCAGCACCCTAGTTAGCAACCTTAGTTAGCACAGTGACTTTACTGTGTTGAGTTCAGGACACCACTACAGGAACAGAGTTAAAAGAATCTTGCTGCTGATGCTGAAGGATCAAGCAGCAATGCAAACTAGATAATTATTTGTTTACATGACAAATAACAGTCTCCATTTACTGTAAACCCTACTATTTATCACAATAACAAAATGAAAAACTCTCTAGACCAGGGGTCCCCAAACTACGGCCTGCGTCATTTGGTCTGGCAATGCCGGATCTGGCCCGCCTCCTCATACCAGAGAGCATTCAGTGTATTTTTTCATATATTGTATTTTCTGGTTTGTGGATTTCTCTTCAACCACCAGGGGGCTCTTGAGCAGATGTTAAACTAACTTTCCCTCAAATATATACTAGTCAGTCCCAGTCACCGTTTCACTCACGGTTTTTTCCATTTCCATTCTGGGTAAAAATCTATCTAAAAGCGACCGCGAATGTGTCGTAGTCAGCAACCCCCCCCCCCCCCCCCCCCCCCCCCCGTCGACAGTTTCAAAGACAGAACAGCCCCCCCCCCCCCCCCCCCGCCGACAATAAGTTTCTAAGGTATCTTTCTCCAAAAACTAAGACCGGCCCCCGAGCAGAGAAAGGAACAGCTATGTGGCCCTCGCAGGAAAAAGTTTGGGGACCCCTGCTCTAGACTATTCTCTACTAATAGCACAATATTTAAAACCAAGTGTGGGATTTGTGAAACTTCAATGATGGGTGACTTTACAACTTGTATGATTTTGGATAACACTAGAATTGTTCTTTATTGAAGTTTCACAAATCAGATAAAGGTTTTACAAATCCCACACTTGGTTCTAAATATTCTGATATGAGTTGAGAATAATCTAGTCCAGATTTGAAGAGTCTAGGTGTTGTAGTTTTTTAGCTAGAGTAAATTAAAGATGCTGATTGCAGTGAAAAATTAGGTGGAATTGCCCTTTAGCCATTTCCCAAATTGGAAGCAGCAATTGGAAACCAACTTCAGCTTCATTCAAGCAAGAGGGGCTAACATACAGTTCTCTTAATGTTAATGATCAAATGCTCTCATAAATGATGGTGGCGTTGGCTGTAGGAGTTTGCTTTGCAATCGGTGGATCGCCAGATCGATGCCTGGTCTACTGCTGAGATTTCAGTTTGGTGTATTAAAGGCATTATTAAAAAAGAAACCAAAATATCACACCAGCATTCTGTTCTTTGTAAAAAATTATTTTGCAGTCTTGTTTACGCTTTTACATTGTAGATCTAAACATCAGCAAAATTTGTAATTTTGGCTGATTGCTACTGTTAAGTTTAGGGTAATTAACTGCTGGCAATATTACAATTTTTTAAGAACTTTACAATTACTTATATTTTTACACTATATTTCTGTATTTTCTACATTCGTGACTGTCACAATTATTTAGGATATATGTTTATTCAGTTATGATAATGCCATGTATTTTCTACGGCAGTATAATGCTGTGAATATTCTGGTCAGTAACTGCTGGCATTTTACAATTTTTTACCGTAAATTTACTGACTTTCTTTGCAGTTTCGACTTACGGTAGTTCCATGTAATTTCTACGGTAATGCAATGTTTTTGGATACGACGGTCAAAAACTGTTGGTTTTTTACAGTTTTTTACCGTAAATTTACTGACTTTTTTTACAGTGTGGCTAAGAATGAAAGTTGGATTATTTTTGCTTTTTTTTCCATTTAGGACGATGATTGTGGAAATTCTTCATCTGGGGATTTGATTTACATGAATGCAAAACCTGTCTGCAGGAACAAGAAGTAGATGTGAGACTGAGGAGATGAGATGAGACCCGGATTTAAACCCAGATTCTGCTTCACGCTCTGAAGCTGCAACCCAATAAAACCTGGAAATGTGTCAAACTACCGGCAGAGGAAAATGAAGGAACGAACACGGAGAGTCAGTGAGAGGGAGGATTTGGCTCTGGAAGGATTTGGGGGAATTGCTTCCATCACTGTTGCTGCTGCTTCATTGGGACTATTTCTATTTGCTGTTTGTTGAACGTCTTGTTTTCTATCAGTCGTCTTGCGGTTTTTGGTCCTGAGCAGCTACTGACGAGTCCTGACCGACACGGCAGAACAGCTTCAAGAGGTCATAGGAACATGTGGTGACGTCACGCAGTGGGAGATTACATGATCATCATAAAAGACATATTAACATTTAAGATGGCCGACTTTCTATTTGTGATTTCTTATTTTTCCCTTTATCTTCTTTTTCATTATTTTCTGTTTAATATTTTTCCTTTTTGTTCCTTCTTTTCCTTGTTTTTCCTTTTTCTCACAGAAAATGGCCCTGGTGGGCCACCATGATTATTTATAGATTATGTGAAGATACACAACATATCAGAGGACACATGTTTATTGTTTAAACAATAAAGCACAGAAAATACAAGAATTGGAGTATCTGTGTTAAAAAAAACCTTTTATTACTACTATGTCAAAGAAACTGGTAGAGATGCGTTACCTGGCAACCGATGGGCGGAGGGTGATGTGGTAGTTTAGTTTTCTCAATGTGACGCTGTGAAGGAGACGAGACATGTTGAGCTTCCATTAGCATCCAACAGGAAGGTTTCTTCTTCTTCTGTGTAATGAACAAACACCATATGCAGTATTTCATATGTAATAAGTAGCTAAGTGTTACTTAGCTAAAAAGGCTTTTAGCTAGCTAAGGGCTAAATAAAGGCTCACTAAAAGTTGGATTTTAGCTAGAACAATGATTAAAAAACTTCTGCACGGCTTATAACAGAGATGTTTAGAACATCACTAACACACTAATGTTTTATTTCTTTCATTATGTGCAAGGTACAAGTTCCTGGCAGAAATTACGACAGAAACACAGGATGTGCGTATCAACAATGAGCCATTTTAGCTAGCCAAGGGCTAAATAAAGGCTAGCTAAAACCTAGGATTTCAAAATAAACTTATATAAATTTAGTTTTAGCTATTTTTACAAATAACATTTTAATATTTACGCATTTTGGCTTTTAACTGTATCTATTGTTTTAACGGAATAACAGTATTTTATCGCTTCCACAAAAAACTAAAATTACAAAATATGCATGGCAATATGTATTTATTACAAAGCTGTAACATATGGAGTTATGGGGGACATTTTTAAATTTTGTATTTCCTTGCAAATAAGTGGTTTGCATTGAGAAAACGGTGTGAGGGAAAAGAAAACACAATAAAAATCCCCCAGTGGGGGCTCGTCCAGTGGAAGATACGTTTTGGTTAAAATAAATTATTTTTTCCTGGTTACTCTGGAATGTCTTCTGTCTTCAGAAGCTGCTCAGAACAAGTTCAAACCTCTGATCAGGAAACACATTTTCTAAAATGTTTCTAATGTCAGAGCAGTTTCCATGTCAATGATACATTAAAAAAATCATTTATTAGTAAAACAATGTTGTACTATAGGATTTTTTCCTCCTTTTTCCCTTGTACTTATACACTATATCAGTTGTTCTAGTCAAAGTGACCTCTTGAATCATGTTTACATTCTGAGTCACACACACACACACACCCCCCCCCCCACACACACACACACGCACACACGCCCCCACACACACACACACACTAATAGGTGAGAAATGGTCAGTGTTTTGACCAAGGTCACTTCTACATGTGGTGAGGGGAATCTAACTCTCAACCCACTGAGCCACACCTGCCTCTTTAGACGTATTTTCTACAGAATGACGCCTGTGAAAGGAACCAGAAGTTATTTTAGTTCCTGCTGCTGAAACCCCCGTGCTGCAGCAGAGGCAGGTTCAGAGCTGTGAAGGGCTGCAGGTTGAAGCGGTGAAGGAGTCTACAGACTGGAGGGATGGAGGAGAGGAAGTGTGAAGCTCTCAGACGGTCTGGGGGAGGAACTGCTGCTTTATCTGATGAGGGTAGCAGGAAACCATCACAGCTTCAGTATGACCAGCGACACTTTGCTCTGCTTCTTCCTGTGTGAGTACTTTTTACTTTTCTTCATCTCACTTTAACAAACATCAACTTTAGGGTCGCTTTAATGCATAACTATACATATTTAATGCTTTTTAAAAATGTTAATAAAAAGAAGTATTTTTTACTTTGTATATTTCTCTACTCTGAAGGAGAGCTCTGAAGTTCTCCAACTGAAACTGAATTTTCTGATGTCCCTCTGGACTCTGATGTCCCTCTCATTTATTTCTTTGTCCCAGTAGAAGAAAATTTGAACATCTTCAAATAAAATGTCCCAGTTTGTCATAAAAAGACAAAATCAGAAGGGCAAACTGTAATATAAATGTTAGAATTTTAGTGATTTTAAGTTTTATTGACTCTAAATCTGAGCCATGTTTTCTTTTGTTCTCATGTTGTTGCCGTTGGGGATGGAAAGTTTTGTTCCTCTGCAGAATGTCTCCAGCTAATGACTGAGCTCTGGTGATGGAAAGAGGAAACTGGTCTCACTGGTTTCTCACACTGACACCAACGGGTTGCTGGTTTTCTGCAGACAAAGAACAAAAGTTTTATCAAGACATTTAGAGTTAAACTCTTAAACCCCCTGCAGATTCAGATTTAAATTTTTTATTTGACCTCCGTCTTTGTTCTGCCTGGAGGTGATATTTATGTCTTGGAGCGACTCAGTACCAGAACCTGGTAGAGAATCTGAGATTAGGACCGGGGTCTTCAACCTGCGGCTCCGGAGCTGCAAGTGGCTCTTTGGATTTTCTACAATATCTCATTTCTAACCGCAGCTAAAGACAAAGCAACTAACTAAAATTAAAAAAAGAATAATTGCATTGAAATTCTTCAGCTGAATGAAAATAAAAGTTTTAAACTGTCAGCTTGTATTTTTAATCCTTTTCCACAAACAGAAGAAAATGTATCAATGCTCGGTTTGAAAGTTATTATTCAGTAAGTTTATTCATTTGGGCCTTCGCTACGTCTAAAAAGATATATATTAACAATAAATAGTTATCAAAAAATTCTAACATCATTTATCAAAAAGTCAGGTAACATTAGAGGCTCTGTGTTGTGAAGATGATTAAAATCTTGGATCTCATCACCAAAAATAAACCATCAAAACATCAGAGGAAACATGAAAAAGCTGCACAGCTGTAATAAAAAAGGTTTGATTTGCTGTAATGTCAAATATTTACTTTTGATTTTTGACAAGTTTCTTTATCAAAATGTAAAAAGAATATTTTCACTATGAAAGAAATGTTTCAATCTGATGGTTGCAGTATGACCATCACATTAAATCTGTACTTGAAAACTACAGATTTAATGTGTAGTTTGTTTCTAAAAGTGATGGAAACTCTGAGCTGGTCAGAGTTGATGAATGTGATGCTGGAGCAGATCTTGTGGTTTCTCTCAGCAGACACTGATCTCGTTTCTCTGCAGCTCTGCAGATCTCCAGCATTCCTGCTGCAGTGAATCAGTTCACTGGATCAGCAGGAGAAGATTTCTCTGGACATTGTGGCTCTTCTTTCTCTGGAACCAGGAAGATCTTCTGCAGGGAAAACTGTGGGAACGGAAACGTTCTGATAGAAACCACAGAGAACTCAGCTGAAAACGGACGATACAGCATTGAATATGTCAAAGTTCACGGATCAAACATTTACAGCTTCTCTGTGAAGATCTCAGCCCTGACTGAGTCTGACTCGGGTCGGTACAGATGTGGTTTGGGCCAATCCTCAGAGTCCTACCAGGATTTCACTCTCACTGTTTCAGGAGGTGAGTTTCTGATTAACAAGTCTGATTAATTCAGCTCCATTTCCTTCAGCTCTCATCAGCGTCTTGCTCCTGCTAAAGAAAATCCTCCCCGCAGCATGATTCTGCCGCCGCCGTGCTTCAGTGTGGGCGTGTTGTCCTCAGGGTGTCGGTGTTCTGCCACACATGAAGCTGTTCTCCTGTGAACAGAACCTCAGTGAACACCAGGTTCCTCCTGCATGAAACAGCTCACAGCTTCCACACTGAAACTTTGCGGTCGGCAGAAACTCTGAAACTTGCGGCGCACAAAAACATTCAGGTTTATAAAATCACATGTAAAAGTTTCACCATAAACTTTACAGTTTATAAACATAATAACGGATTTTATTCAGCAGGCGCCACAAGGCTGACATTAACAAAAACTTAACATTTTAAAAAGCAAAATAAAATGTAGGGAGTCAAAACTGAAGGGATGTGTTGATCAATTAAAATGAAAATGCAATTTAAAAAATCTAAATCCTCTAAATCTTCCATATGTCTCTGCCATCTATCAGTAGATAAGATGTCAACATCCTCCGTTTCAGTTTCAACTCCTTTAACCTCGACACCAACAGATTCATGGAGTCTCAACTTCAGTTCAGGAAGTTTCACACCTTCAGTTTCCTCTGAAACCACCAATCAGTCGACAACATCTGACTGTAAGTTATAGTTATAATGTTGAAATATTCCTTTAGTGGTTCGTCCCTCATCATGAAGCTGTTGTTCTGTTGCTCACCTCAGATTGTTGTGTGAAACCAGCAGGTTCTCCTTCACAAACCGCTGCAGATGTTCGGCTGTTTGTGCTTCCAGCCCTGGCCTTCATCGCCGCCCTGCTGTCTGCGATGATGATGATGGTTTTCTGCAGAAGAAGATCAAAGAAACCTCAAACAGGCGAGAGAACAGAAACAGTCCTGTGGTTCTTCTGAGTGGAGTCAGTGTGTTTCCTCATGCATGACTTTCATCCCTCCTTGGTCTCTAAGATAACAAAACTATGAAATGTTTCTGGATTAAATTCATTTCTATCTGTTTTTTTAGTTTGAGTTCTTAAACGTTTCACCATCGGATTGTTCTCAAATGTTCTCCAGATTCTCCTGTGGAAACGGATCAAAGTCCTGCTGCCTGTGAGGTGAGAAAATATTAAATATATTAGTGCTGGTTCATATAGAGATCAAATGAGAAAAACAGGCTTTTACCTTCATATTAGGACATTATTCAGCATAACATGGCATTTAGAAATCTTAATAAATTCAAATAATAAATGAAATCAGTCTAAGTTATAAGTTTCCAGACGGGATCAGGTCCGTGATTCACATTCAGCATTTCCACAAACCCTAAAATATAGCAAATGTTAGACGTTATTATGTTTCTGGAGCAAAGACTTTTTCCCAATAATTCATGTTTTTCTCCTGAAGACGACCAGGATCGATGATGATGATGATGATGATGATGGTGGTGTCAGAGAGGAAGACGGGCGGTGGAGATCTGCTGACGTGGAAATCTACTTGGCGTACATCGACGCCATCAGCAGCTCTGTGGCTGCAGCCGCGGATCAGCGCCAAGTCAGAAAAACTTTCATCTTTTTATTCTCATCATCATAAATATAATAAACAGCAGAACCTGAAAGTTTTTACACCAATTAATGACTCAAAACGACAACTAAACATATTTACTCTGTGAGGTTCTGAGGTTTAAAATACCGTTTTAATAAATTGGTTACCATGGTGATTTAGTTTGTTAGCCAGTTGCTGATGAATACCCAACAGCTGCTGGTTTGTACTGAAGCTGTTTCTGCCTCTTTCAGGCTCCAGATGATGAAGACGATGATGCTGATGAAGCTGAGGTGAATTTCTCCAGCAGACTCTTGGACTCAGCTCTCAGAGCCGGTAGAGGCAGCATCAGTGACGTCCTCTACTCTGACATCTGCCACGACGAGCTGCTCTACTCAAACATTTTTTAATCTGCTCCCATTTATTCTGATGATTTTTCTTTATGTTAACAAACTGAGGCTCATCTGCAGGACAGTCTGGTTTCACACCAACAGAAGCTGAAGTTCTGGATCAATTTCAAATGTAGAAAATGTCCATTTAAAAGTCCAAAGTATCAGTTTCCAGTCATTCCTTGAAGGAAATCCTGATTTATTTACCCTACATGTGGTTGTGCGCCTGTCTACCCAGGAGTTATGTGAGTTTTGTTGTTTGTCTTTTTCTTTGGAACAAATTCGTTGTTTTTCTGTACGATGATTCTGATGAACCCAAAGTCAAATCCATCTACTGTAATATATTCAATTTGCCAATAAAAGTTATAACGGTATCTCCTGTTTACTTATGAGATCAGCTAAATGTTATTTATTTCATAAAGTAAAAACTGTTAAATGTGTCTTAAAGCTGCTCCACTGATTCTGTCCTGCATGTTGTCGTTGTTTCTTTGTCACCTGACTGAGTAAATCAGAATCTTTCTGCTGAACATTTCACCAAACATCACCGAGAGTTTCTGCTGAGGTGAAGCATCAAGGAGGATTAATGTCTTCTTCACCTAAACATGTTCACTATGAGTTCATATGAGTCACGTTAGCGACATCTGCTGGGTATGAAAAGTCATTGCATGCTGTCTGAATGAAGGATGTGGGGAGGCTGAACTGCTCACACTCACACCTGAGGACAGTTTGTAAAGACAGATCAACCTAACAGAACTGTTAGCTTAACTGCTGCTCTGCAGGGAGCAGGGTCAAAGGTCAGACAGAGGCAGCTGAAGCCAGGAAAGTCAAGTTTATTTGTATAAAACAGGAAGTTCAAAATGCTTTACCTCATAAAACATAATACAGTAACTAACTATGAAACAAACAAGAAAAAATACAAATATCATCATCAAACTAATATATTGATCAATGTTCCATTTATTACTAATAAATTCATCTGTAAGCAGGTGGGAATAATTTAAATTTAAAGGAGCTCAGTGATAAACACATGGATGACGTTGTAACATAACCACCATGTTTGTTTTTTCTGAATAAATTCATTACAGAGAAAATGTATCAAACTGTTTAGTAGAAAGTTGCTGTTATTCCATTTTTTAAATTATTCCACTGTTTAAAACTGATATTAGGCATCATGCTGGTTTTAGGTGTGGATGAAATTAATGAATAAAAAGTTCTGTGTTTGTCGGCGCACACCGTCAGATCTGTGCAGCAGGAGATTTGACTTGACCAAATGTTTAAAACAAGTAAAAAATCAAAGAAAAGACGTAAAACAGCGACCAACGTTCGCCCAGCGCCGCAGATCGTTCGCTTAGAAACCGGATCGGAGCTTGGACCCAGGAAACGCCGCCCGGTGCGAGAGGACGGCACCCAGGGGGAAGAAAGACGCTCTGGACTTTATTTTTCTTTTGGGGGATTTTTGGTGGTACCACTCTTTTTCTCATCTTTTTGGACTTTTCATTTTGGATTGGGACTTTGGAGTAAAACGGGGAAATGCTTCCAGGACTTTGTTTTGTTTTTTGAGGATGTGGGACTCTTTCATCTCATTCAAAAAGAACAGGAATTTTTGGACATTTAATTATTTAGGTTTTTTGGCTGACATAAACTGAGTGATTTAAATTTAACCTATCATTATTTTTGAGGGATTTTTGGTTACTGATCTATTTATCAGAAGAATTATTATTATTTCTTAGTATTGTGGTTTTTTTAATAAATTATTGTTGCTAAAAATCAACTAATTTCATATTGAGTGGTTGGATATTTATTTATTTTTTATCAAATTAAATGGTGTATGGATATTTTACTTGATTCCTGTGACGGATCCTCTTTGAGTGTTTTGTGAGTTCTGCTTTAAATCAACGTCCTTCAGGTGACAGAAGGCCGACTTTGTAACTGTCTTTATGTGGCTCTGAATGTTCAGGGCAGAGGTCAGAGGTCAGCATGACCTCTAGTTTCCAGCTGTAATAACTGAAGCTGTGTTGACTCTAGATCTATAACTCTAGATTGTTCCTCTTTAGGTCCACAGATAATAACTTCAGTTTTGTTTTTGTTCAGAAAGTTTTGGCACATCCACACATTTATCTGTTCTAATAATCTGATCAGTGATTGGATGGCTCGGAGTCACCTGGTGACATCATAATGTAGAGCTGTGTACCATCTGCATAGTTATGGTCTTATTTTTTATTAGAACCTGAGTTAAGAGGGGGCCCAGGATCGAGCCTTGTGGTACCAAACAGGTTCGGAGTTTGATTGTAACTGACTAGACCAAGTCTGTGTCCATTTTATGAGACTTGGATCCTCAGTTCAGAGACCTGGTCCACAGCTTTATCAACAACTATTCAATAACATGAAGCTACATGTCAAACTCTTTATCTATGATACAAGAATAAATTTTCCTAATTCGGTTTTATTCTGATTTAAGCAAAACAAACATTATTCCTTGGATCAGAACCGGATTCCAGGATCTTATTTGTCTTTTTCTATGGTACAGTAGATATGATTCTCTTCTTTGGTGATATAACTGAGGTCCTGGTAGATGGGGTTCTCAAAAGTGGAGTTTTCATAAATGGATTTCTAAAAGGAGTCATAGAAACATTCACTGTTATTACACTCAGCTTCATAAAGAGATTAAAAAAGTTAAAACACTGAAACTGAGGAAATGATGCAAACAGAAAAACAGAAAAACTTACTGCAGCGTTTGATCCAGCTGCACCTCCTTCGTTCTCTGCATCTGTTAAACAATTTACAGTTATTGTTTATGAAGCTGAACGTCTTTAGTGTTTTTGAAATGATATAAAACCATCAAGTCAATAATCACTTTAATCTGATTAGTTTAAAACAGTGCAGCTCTGTGATTGGTTCATCCAGATCAGTCTTCTTAAACAGACACACATGTTGGGAAACTTTGTTTTCATTAATGCAATTAACATCCAACACCAATCACTTACAGCACCGAGTGGAATATTAATATTTTCAGTTGTTGGGTGATCATTTATAGTTGTCAGCATTTTTCCTGTTATATCAGATACCATGTGATGGAGGAAGCAGGTTGCCTTGGTTATATTTAACCAAAAGAAATAAATCTTGGTGCTGGTTTTATTCAGAACTATGTAGAAGGAACTTTGGACCTTCAGGTTCCCCAACATTTCTATCGATATTTATTGCATACATGTGTAATATGTTTTCATTTAAATAACTCACCACTTCATCTGTTATTTTAAAACCTATCAGACAGGTATCTACAGACAATAATCAAAATTGAACTATTTGACTATTGTCTTCATAACCAGCTTGTTCCCCGATTTGGAAATTTTGGTCTAAATTACTAGTTTTCTCAATAATTGCTCTAATTAATGAATTATAGTTTTTCATAACCAAAACTAGATTTCCATGGTGACATAACAATGATGCACATGATGCTCTGCAGTTTCACCAAGAACAAACATGGCGTCATTTGGAGTTCCTTTATTTTTTGGTGGCGGTGTTAAAGCACCACTTATTGTGAGCCTCGATTTGAATATGAACCACCTGCCTTGTTTCTTCTACATAAACAGCACTGAGGCACTGAGGAGTGAACTCATGACTCCACCTCACCACCAGGTGGAGCCAGAGAACCATCTGGTTCCAACTGCTAATCTGGTCCAACAGAAAGATTCTCCACTTCCTCCACATCCTTTTCATATCTAAGCTTCATGATACAAAACATTTTTTTCATCAACGACATTCTGTTTTTAGGTAAATATTTCAGTTTTTCAGAATATTTTGTCTCTTTCCTGACTGCTGGTGTTTGTTGGTGTCTCACCTCTCAGAGATCTTCTCCTGCAGGAAACCAGCAGAGCTGCTGGGATCAGAACCACAATGGCAGCCAGAGTCACACCAACGACCACATGAACGTCTGCAGAGGGTCAACAAGCCGGTCACACTGAGCATGCTCAGAACCTGCTAATACTCACTGAATAACAGGATGCACATAAACAGAACCCAGAACCATCAGAACCTGGTTCTGGTTTTTCTTCTATAGAAATGAAGTTCTGGCTGCAGGTTATGAAGAAAACCACGGAGAATATATAAATAGAAACATTATTATGAAGATTTTTCCAGATGACTCACAGAGGAAAGATTTTTCTTCGTTATCCTGAATCTGAGCCGAGTCGTTACTGATTTTAAAAGATCTTTCATGTGTGAAATTTCTTGAACTGGAGTTGAATCTCTGAGTTGTTGCTGTGGAGCTGGTTGGGTTGTTTGCTGTGAAAAAGTAAATAAGGTCAGATATCAGTCAATCAATCTTTATTTATAGAGGAACTTCTACACACACAGTGACAGAAATGCTGTGCAGGTCACTAACGTAAAGACAAAAACAACGGCAATGAAACAGATGAAAAAATATAAAATGAAAAAGAAACCAAAAAAAAAAACTATTAAAACATGAGACTTTAAAACTGACTGAAAACATGAGCAGAAATGGAGCTTAAAGTCTGTGATGATACTGCTGGTGTGGAGCTGGACGGGCCAACCGCTGGAAGGAGAAAAGAAACATAAATCAATCAATCAGTCAATCAATCAATCAATCAATCAGTCAATGAATCAATCAGTCAATCGTTATTTATAGAGGACGCCACACACTCAAAGTGACAGAACTGCTGTACAGGTCCATAAAGCAAAGTATGAACAATAAGATAAATAAATACAATAAAACAGACAAAGTAATAAAGACGACAAGAAAAAAACAGGAAGTAAAAGAAAGAAAGTGAAGCATTCATGATGAAATCAGCCTGATCAATTCTGATCAATTAGAGACTTTAAAACCTGAACTGGAGCTGGAAGGGATAGTTGTTGTTGGTGTGGAGCTGGACGGGCCGACTGCTGGAAAAAAGTGAATAAAGTCCATAAATCATGAGCAAAAAGACCAAAACATGATTTATCTACAATAAATCATGTAAAAAAAGAGCAACTAAAAATATTACAGAGGTAAAAATATTAAACTGGAAAATTACCACAAATACCTGAAAATACCTCAAATATATATTTCAGATTTCCGACAAAGAATGTTAAAGAACTTAGAGGTGAGAAAAGAAAACGTCTCTGATAAACTCAAAGGTTTTTGAAACTACAACTTTTCTAAAATGTAGAAGTTTAATTCAGTAAAACTCACCATCAGTGACGGTGATGTAAAAGTCTCTGTGTAGATCTGAGCGAATCGTTCTGTCCATTTTACATCGGTACCGTCCGGAGTCAGACTGGGTCAGCTGTGTGATGGTCACCAACAGAACTGCTGATTTTAGTCTGTTTTCATATTCAATGCTGTATCTGCCTCTGTCGGCTCTGACTCCATCAGTCTGAACCAGAACTTCATCTTTTCCACATTCTCCTCTGCAGAACAGTCGTTTTCTTCCAGAGTCTCCAAAGGAACAGGCGACTGTCACTGAGCTGCCAGCTTCTGTATGGAGGTGAGGAACTTTGCTTCCATCCACCAGATCTGATCAAATAACCACCAATAATCATCAATCAATAATCATCAGTTAGTTTTTGACTTAAGATTTTGATTTAAATGTTTTCACATCTTTCTCAGAGACTCACCGTCTACAACAACCAGGCTGAAGTCCAGGAATGAAGTTGATGATGAAGAGTCGCCCAAACCACATCGGTACCGACCGGCGTCGGACCGGGTCAGCTCTGAGATGCTCACATACAGAACCGAGAATGTTCTGGAAGCTTCTCTATCATATTTGGTTCTGTATCGTCCGATCTGAGCTGCGTCGTCACTCGTTCTGATCAGGAGGTTTTCTCCTTCACAGGTTTCCCTGCAGAAGAACTTCCAGGCTCCAGATGAGAAAGAGACACATGAAATCAAGATGTCTTCCCCAGAAACTCCATATTGTCTCAGAACTTCAAATGTTCTGATGTCTTTGACCTGCAGAGCTGCAGAAAATAATGCATTAGTGCAGGTTGCTGTTGTTCTGGCTGAGCAGGTTAGCCTGAGGAAGTAAAAAAAATCCTACTGATGCAGAAGAAGAAGAAGAGAACTGTTAACAAGAAAACAAGGAGGAGCTGAGAAAGAAGATCTGACATGAAATCTACAGAAACAAGATGGAGGACCAGCTGCAGCACCTGTGCAGTTTGAAAATGTTCTTCAGGTGACAGAAGGCCGACTTCGTAACTGTCTTTATGTGACTCTGAAGGTTCAGGTCAGAGTCTATCACCACAGTGACACCCAGTGTCCACACCGCGGTACTGAGCACATTTTAGATCTCTAATAAGTCCTTTATGTTAAAGGTCTGGCATCTGTTTTGTTTCTATTTTATGATTTTATGTTTCATCATTTTATGATGTCAGCAAGAAGCTACAGGTGAAAGTCGAACAGTTAAAACTCTGACCTGCAAATACTTTCACCCAACAGCAGACAGACAGACAGACAGACAGACAGGCAGACAGACAGGCAGACAGAGAGCATGTACTGTAGATAATCATCAGTTAGATTTGCTAAGTGAGAAACTTCCTTTCTTCAGTGAGCTCTGTGTAGGATTTAGTTTTGTATAAATTAAGATGAGCATTTTGGATCATTCTAAACATAAATTTTACTCCAAATGTTCAAATTTGCAGATAAATCAACATTATATTTACTGACAGGAAGTGAGATTATTATATCTACTTCTGAAAGTCAAGAAAAGGGTTATGAGAATAACTTTGCGGTTTTACGTTTAAGGAAGTTCTGTGTTTACATGTTTACGCTTAAATTTTGTCTGAATAATAGATTTGACTTAATGATATTCAAGAATTCAAGAATCAGATAATTACACTGAATTGAAGCTTTAAAGGGATTAAATCTTTTCCATCAGATGTGTTCTCTCTGGGCGTATCGTTCAGAGGTCAGAGCGACCGCCCCGATACGGAGGCCGTCCTGAGTTCGACTCCCATCCTCTGTTCCTTTAAATGTTCTCTAAATGATTTATAATTTTATTGTTCCATGTTGAAAAGTATTTTTTTATTTTATTTTTTTATTTTGCCAGATGTTTGGGTTGTTCCAAAGTTTGAATACTTTATCCATTAACAACATTTTACAGTCATGTGTTTAAATTACCAGTTAACAGCTGAGAGGAAAACCTTTAAATAATGTAAATAAACAGCTAAAGGTGATTTACTCACAGAGGAAGACGAGGCAGAGCGAAGACAGACGGGCCATCATGATGGTTTCCTGCTGCTGCGTCTCCCAGCTGATCATCAAACCCGTCACTCCTCCGCTCTCCTCCCCTCGGGGCGTTCGCTGCTCGTTTCCCTCTGCACCAACACTGACCACAGAAACTCTCCAGTCAAATGAAAAGGAGCCTAAATGAACCAGTATAACCTAAAATACCAGTATAATCTGTAGAAACCAGTAACACTGACCACAGAAACTCTCCAGTCAAATGTTGAAGCTGACATGTTTCTGCTGTAAAGATCTTTGCATCATTGATGTTTCATTATATTATATTTCATTATATTATAGAGTTCAGTGTCTCACTGATACGATCAGTAACTATTTTCTGTTTTTTCTTTGCTGTGGTCAATCGTTTCTGAGACATGAACCACTTTTCTGTGACTTTACTGGTTTCTGCAGCCGAGTGTTTCTCTGAGTGGCTGCATGACTCAGAAACAGGTCAAAGAATCCTGGAACACAGAACTCATCAGACAGAAAGAAAGCTTCGCTGCAGAGCGGAGACTCAGGGTCAGAGGTCAGCCCTCTTTGTTGCCCTGTGGCGTTCCCCTCCTCTCACCAAATGATAGGCAGCAGCTACACTGATGTAGCTTTGTGTGCAGAGGAGTTAACTGGTCCTCTGGTTACAAATCAAAGCATTAATCATCATTCCTCCACCGCCGTGCTCAACAGTAGTTATGAAGTATTCATGCTCAGTTTGGTGAAGATTATGTTCTAAAGTCTGCAGGCCTGATTTTGTTCATTTGTCCAAAACCTTTGAGTTAAAATGTTCATTATTGGACTAAATTATAAAAAAATAGAAATAAATGCAAGGTGCATCACTTATGCAAAAATAAATGATCACATTACATTTTTGTCATTTATTCAGCACATATCTTGAGTTTCTTAGAAAAGTTTTTAGTCATGCAGAGCGACACACACAGAACCAGGAACACACACACACTCCCATACTGGGATGAACGAACCTGACAGCTAAACAAAAAACTAAATGAAAAAATGTTTGGATCGTTTTTCTCACTGACATCAAGCAAAGAAACAAAATATGTTTTTATGTAACTTTAGTTAAACTAAACTAAACTAATTCCAGTGTAAAATGCTTCTGTCAGCAAATAGATGCAGAATTAAATCTGATTGCGGCTCCGTCCGAGTACCGGTACTGAAAATGCTTGGTGGAACCATTTTGGTTCGGCAAACAAATGAACTATTTTAAAATTTGTCCAGATGCAGATCAAAGGTTCTCCTGGTCCAACGTTGAAACTGGACCAAAGTTCTTCAGATATGCAAAGATTTGATTCACAAAGCGTCTCATTATTTATCTGAAATGATTTCAAGTCGAGTGAAAACATTACGGAGAAAAACAGAGCAAAGTGCAGCTCCGGCGTTCTGCAGCCTCCAGCCCGGTCCAAACCCAATCATGAGACCACAGAGCGGTTCTGATGGCTCAGGCCAGTCCAACAACGGTGCGTTCAAGTACAATCCCACACTGGATTGTCTTAAACTGCAGCTCTAAATCTAAAATGATTTGGCTTTAAGTTGCTTTATGCAAAACTTTATTGTTCATTTTCAGTTTTCTTCAGATTTCAGGTGAAAATCTTTTCATTCCTGAGGCTCAGAAACAAAATTCAGGATTTTATTTGGGTTCTCCAGAGAACAGTAGATCTGGTTCTGGTCCCTGGTGGCCGGGCTGAGGTTCTGATAGAAACCTTTCAGAGTGGATGTGGTTCGCTGAAAGGAAGACAAACATTCACTGTGGTAACCATGGAAACCCAGCAGCATAAAGAGATGACTGAATATGTGAGCAAATGAAGCAAACACCAAACCGCTTTATGATTATTACTGAAGATATTTATTAAACTTACCTCAGAGTTTGATCCAGATGAACTTCCTCTGCTCTCTGCAAAACAAATCACAGTTTCTGTTATGAGGCTGAAAGTTATCAAGTCAAGAATCATTTTAATCTGATGCATTAAAAACAGAGAAGCTCTGTGATTGGTTCAGATAAATCTGCAGAACTTAAACATCCAGATCCGTCTGTTTAGGAAGAAATAGATTTTGTTTCTCAGATAGCACACGCAGATCAGAGCCCATCATGGTATGAGCTCTGAAAGAAAATTATTTCTCTCATTTGATCACATTATAGAAACATAAATAATCAATTCAATGAGAGGATAATAATAATACTAGAGGCTCTGAAGGATAATTGGGCGGATCGGGACATTTCCCAGTGGGCTGGTCGGATGTTTGGCTGTTTTATCTTTTATTTTTAATGAGTAGTGAAGTCCTGGCACTGGGCTGATCATGTACTCCAAAACCAAAACCATTCAGTTCTTTATGGACCATTAAAGGAAGTGATGCTAAAGTCCAGTTTGGAAAGACATTTGTTCTTATAAAAATGACTAAACATGAAAAGGAATACTTTTTCTAAAAGGTTGTAATTCTTCCGGAGTTTTTCATTTCAACATGTTGAAGCTCAAAGATCATAATCAGGAGGTCCGACTCAGTCAGGTCCGGTTCTGCTTCTGCCAGTGATGAAAACGTCCAGTCCAGAAGTTCTCCAGTCCAGATGTTCTCCAGTCCAGATGTTCTCCAGTCCAGAGGTTCTCCAGTCCAGATGTTCTCCAGTCCAGATGTTCTCCAGTCCAGAGGTTCTCCAGTCTAGATGTTCTCCAGTCCTGCTCCGACCTTTTGACCTCGGATCCCAGCAGAATAAACTGGGAACCAGAGGACTGGAGGATTCCTGCTGATCTGCTCTCCTCTGACGTCAGTCTCTGACGTTGAACCGTTTTCACTTCCTGCCCTGCCAGAGTTTCAGTCGGCTGGTTCTGCTGGATCCACTCAGAAAAAGCGCGCCGTAGCCACAGTAAAGCATGGTGGTGGCAGTGTGGTGGTCTGGGCTGTTTCGCTGCTTCAGGAAGTCGTTCTGTGATAAATGAAATCATGAACACTGAAGGAGAAAATCGGGCCATCTGTCGGTGACCTCAAGCTGAAACCAACCAGAACAACGACCCAAAACACCAGCAGGTCCACCTCTGGACGGCTGAAGGGAAACTACATGAAGACGCTGCAGTGGCCTAGTCAAAGACCTTAAACAGCATTTTGTTTTTAATATTGTTGTCTTTGACTAATATTTAAATTGGTTTGATGTTCTGAAACAGTGTTTTGACCTGATAACTTGGTAAATATTTCAGTTTTTCAGAATATTCTGGTGTTTGTTGGTGTCTCACCTCTCAGAGATCTTCTCCTGCAGGAAACCAGCAGAGCTGCTGGGATCAGAACCATCATGGCAGCCAGAGTCACACCAACAACCACAGGAACGTCTGCAGAGGGTCAACAAGCCGGTCACACTGAGCATGCTCAGAACCTGCTAATATTTACTGAATAACAGGATGAACATTAACAGAACCCAGAACCATCAGAACCTGGTTCTGGTTTTTATTCTTCTATATAAATTAAGTTCTGGCTGTCTGAATCAGTCAAAAATATATTTGAATAGAAATATTATGATGAAGATTTTTACAGTTGTATGAGGAAGGACGTGTCTCTGTTTTCTAACCCTGAACTGACATGTTATTGATTTTATAATATTTTGGTTTATAAATTTACTTGAGCTGAAGCTCTGAGTCGTCGGCGTGGGACCGGACGGGTCGGCTGCTGGGAAAAGTGGAACAAGAGAGAAAACTTCCTGCTGACTCACTGAACTACTAAAAAACTGTAAATATTATTGATCTTGTTTGAGTTTAAATCACTTATTTATGAATAGAAAGAATTAAAACAGTTTGAGTGATTGATAAAGTTATTTTAATGAAACACAGAGAATCTAATGTAGTAAAGACTCACCATCAGTGACGGTGAGGCTGAAATCTCTGTACAGATCTGAAGTTCTGTCCATCACACATCGGTACCGTCCGGAGTCAGACTGGGTCAGCTGTGTGACGGTCACCAGCAGAACTGCTCCTGATGTTTCTCCATCATATTTAATGCTGTATCTGCCTTTATTAGCACCGACTCCATCAGTTTCAACAAGAAGGTCTTTATCTCCACATTCCCCTCTGCACAAGGATTTGACTAGGCCAGAGGAGCCAAAGGAACAGGCGACTGTCAGTGAGCTGCCAGCGTCTCTATGGATGTGATGATGTTCGTTTCCATCCAGCAGGTCTGTTCAAACAATCATCAGTTTCCTAAAGATTTACAGTTAAATGTTTCCACATCAGAGACTCACCGTCTACAACAACCAGCCTGAAGTCCAGGAATGAAGCTGGTGATGAAGAGTCGCCCAGACCACATCGGTACCGACCGGCGTCGGACCGGGTCAGCTCTGAGATGCTCACAGACAGAACCGAGAATGTTCTGGAAGCTTCTTTAACATATTCAGTTCTGTATCGTCCGATCTGAGCTGCGTCGTCACTCGTTCTGATCAGGAGGTTTTCTCCTTCACAGGTTTCCCTGCAGAAGAACTTTATTCTTCCAGATGAGAGAAAGACGCATGGAAAAGTTGTGTTTCCTCCAGAAACTCCATAATGTGACAAAGTTTCAACAGTAGAGCTGCATCTGACCTGCAGGGCTGCAGAAAATAATGCATTAGCTGATGTGTTAGTGCAGGTTGTTGTTGTTCTGGGTGAGCAGGTTAACCTGAGGAGGCAACTGAAATCAGCCGAACTGCCGTTTATTCACAAACCTCATTTCATCACTCGCTTTAATTTGCTCAAACTGGAGAAAGTGGAGTTTGGTGTTGGAGGTAAAACTCCTGCTCTAGAGTCTCAGATGGAAATTTAACCGTCACCATGGCGAGAGCATTTATTTCATCACCAAGATGTGGATTCAACACAATGAAGCGTCTGAGAAGCTCCTCCTGCCTGGTATCTGACAGGGAGGGAGACCCGGCAGGAGATCCGAGTTTCAAACACGATCACTAACAAGATCAAATGCAGCATTCTGAAGTTCAACCTGAAATGTTTCCTGGTCATTATTATTATTATTATTATTATTATTATTATTATTATTATTATTATTATTATTATTAAGCGTTAGATCTTTGTCAGGAACATGTTGTTTTTCATGTGCAAAGCTTTTTCCTTTCTACCTTAATATTGTTTTTCTACCTTAATGTTGTTTTTCTACCTTAATGTTGTTTTTCTACCTTAATGTTGTTTTTCTACCTTAATATTGTTTTTCTACCTTAATGTTTTTCTCATCTAACAAAATGGCTGCAGCCTCAGGCGCCTGTCATTTCTTCTGTTGTTTGTTTCCTGGTTTTGGACCCGTCAGTAGAACCAACTCAGAACAGTTCAGTGCATGAATGTTCCATAACCTTCTGAACAGAAATAAAACAGAATTTATTATCGTTGGACCCAAAGCGGAGCAATCCAGAGTCTGTGCACAGCTTCAGTTCTTTTTCTGATTCAGAACCGAGACCTGTCTGTCCGGTGAGGCTGAGGATTGTTTTACAGCAGAACCACATCATCTGCAGCGAAGACGCAAAATCATCCACAGCAAAGATCCCAGAGATCCCAGAGATCCCAGGGATCCCAGAGATCCGGTCCATGTTGATCACAGAGGAGCAGCTGTGGAGGAGTCCGGTCCACAGCAGGAACCAGCTCCTTGTCGGGTTTTACCACATCCTGAGGCTTGATTACTTTTCCATTGGTGACATTTTACAGTAATCAGTAAAACGTTGTGAGAGGAAAACCTTTAAATAATGTAAATAAACAGCTAAAGGTGATTTACTCACAGAGGACGATGAGGCAGAGCGAAGACAGACGGGCCATCATGATGGTTTCCTGCTGCTGCGTCTCCCAGCTGATCATCAAACCCGTCACTCCTCCGCTCTCCTCCCCTCGGGGCATTCGCTGCTCGTTTCCCTCTGACGCTGCACCAACACTGACCACAGAAACTCTCCAGTCAAATGAAATGGAGTCAAAATGAACCAGTATAACCTAAAGAAACCATTGTGACATACTGGAACCAGTGCTGGATGCCCTCTGAACCCAGTCCAGGTGGTGGACTGGACCCGTCTGTCTGTTCCAGTGACAAACTGCTGCATCCTAAATGCTCAAAGAGCCGTTATCACAGATCCTTCCTCCCAGCTGCTGTCAGACTTTATAACCTTCACTGCACATTTCTTTAGACTGGAGTAAAAAAAAGTCTGAACAGCACTGCTGATGAAACACTGTACAATATTTTTATAGATTTTACATTTTATCTTTGTGTGAAACTACTTGCTTTGATTGCCTGTTGCTTTGTTGGTGAAATGTTCCCAATAAATCATATTTCCATTTTATCTTCAGGTTATTTAGTGATTGTTTTTATTTATTTTTTTGCTATGGTTCTGGTTTTACCCCCCACTTCTCTTACATGGAAATATTTTAAAGAAGTGGCTTCTGAGACATGAACCACATCTGTGTGACTGGTGCTGCTGGTTCCTGCTGCAGTGTGCAGAAACACTGGCAGCTGGTTTCCATGGATACACATCAGAAAAAACCTTCAGGAAACCTAAAGAAAGTCTCATCTTCCAGAGACCCAGAATGAACAGAAAGTTACTCCCGAGCCTCTGTGGGATCATTTCTGTTTCAGAGAATCAGCATCTGGAGAAAAACCAAAACCCAGGATAAAAAGAACAGAGAAAACTGAAAAGTTAATAATGGAGTACCAAACATGGTAACAGAATATTTATTTTTGCTTTAAAGCTGCAGATATTGTTTAAAAAAATACAAATACATAAAACAGCATTGTATAAGTTGCATATGGTCAAAGTTCTGGTTGATTGGGTCTCAGTTAGAATAAATGAGTTAAAGTGCTGAAATAAACAGTTTAACCTAAAAACAGAAAATCCTGATTTAATTTCAGAAAACATTGATTCATTTGAATGATCAATTAACTTCTTCAGACATTTTAAATGTTACTTTGTCTTTCAGCGCTTTATATTTCAGTATCAGTGAGCAAGCTGCTGAGGTCCAGCTTCTCATTTGGGTTGAGTGAGTTCTGAGTAGATCTGGTTCTGGTCCCGGCTGGACGGGTGGAGGCTCTGGTAGGTGGGATCCTCTGGATCCTCTGGATCCTCTGGATCGCAGCTCTCATGGGTGAGAGTCTAGAAAAAGATGGAAGCAAACGTTCAGCAGTTAAATGCAGCATGAAGAGTCACAGGCCTGTTAGTTTCATTATTTAGAAATGTGGGTCGTATAACTCTGTAGGACCTGAAGTAAATTCACCTCAGTGACTGAACCATTCAAGCCTCCTCTGGTCCTCAAACCTGTGCAACAAAAAAAGAAATAAAACCCATTGATTAACTATTACTGATTAGACCATAATAAATAAAGTACAGACTGATGGCCCCAAAATCTGACAGAAATAAAACTTTAAAATCCCAGATGGTTTAGAATCAAAGGAGATTCCACAGCTTCATAATGTTCACATTTTATTCCCAATAAAACATTTCCATATTATTCCTGAGTCCCTTTATGATTCCCATGACCTCTGTTGTAAAAAGCCTCATAGAGCCTCAGTGTGTGTGGAGCCCCCTGGTGGACATGGGGGACATTTCTTTTATTTTGCATTACCTCACAAGATGTTTGCATTCCTAACAGATAAGTTTTACCTTCTGCTGCAATAATGTTTTAGTCAGTTCATGTTGCATCTTGAACAGTGAAAATCTTTCTGCTACAATAAAAGTTTCTCCGTGTTTGTTAATATCTCACTAGTGAGATTTCTGAAGTTTTAGATATTTTTCTTTAGGATACAAAATTCACCACAAACTTATGTCCAAAATGCAAAAAGCAAAACAGGCCAACCATGAGCGTTCAGTCTCATAAACAGAACTCAGAATATGGACAGATGAATATTTATATCTCAAACTACATTTGTCATCTCTAGTGAGCCTGTAAGTTTTACTAAAGCTCTCCTCTACCAGTTTCAGCTTTATCCTGGTTGCCATGGAGACGTGACATCACAGCTGGTGTTTGTTGGTGTCTCACCTCTCAGAGATCTTCTCCTGCAGGAAACCAGCAGAGCTGCTGGGATCAGAACCATCATGGCAGCCAGAGTCACACCAACAACCACAGGAACATCTGCAGAGGGTCAACGAGCCGGTCACACTGACACCTGCTGGCGGACGGTGGTACTGACCACAGACTACAGGTTCAACAGGACCTGCTCTCATGTCCTGTTACATCATACATCCCTGTTTATATGAACTCAGACTTTAATTCTTATAATCAGATAAATGCCTTGTTACCAGGCTGAGTGATGCTGATGAGGGAATTCAGATTTTTGTTTCTGGTGTTTGGAAGAAGGGATGCATTTAGAAGTAGCAGGACAGCAGCTCTGAGGACGAAAGCTGCTCTGGTTTAGTGAAACTTTCTGAAGAGAAAAGTGTAACTCGGACTCACGGTGGCTGAGTGGAACCTGAATTTGTGCAGGTTGATGAGAGGAAGCAGACATCTGAGTGGTTTCTGGTCTGGAGGTTGATGGCTGAACGGCTGAAAAAAGGAAAATCGGGTTGGAAATTCTCCATCCCACCTGACCACAGAGGATTTTTTGTAATCCAACTCCACAAAGCATTAAGGTAATCTCATGTATCGGTGCTGTAACTCCAGCCATGAAGGACTGAACTCATTTCTTAAAATAATGTTTTGTTTTGGAGATCGGCACCAGCACCTCTCCCGACCCGTTAGGGACAAAGGTGGACAGAAGATGATGGATGTTTTATTGATTACTGGTTGGTTGGAACACATTCGTACTGGACTGCATCATTATATTCATGCTTTATTCTTTCAAATTGTTGGAGCTGCATTGTGATGAATCTACATTCTGAGAAAAACGATATGAATTACAGGAAAACTATTCTCTATTGTATATTTGAGAAGCCCAGAATGAAGTGGGAACGTTTTCTGGACCTGGTACCAGCAGCCCAAACTCTGAGGACGATTGTTGGAGGATTGAAATGGATTTAAAGGAACACTTTTATTACTGACTGAGATAGAAACTCACCCGGTGTGACGGTGATGTCAAAGTCTGTGAATGCAGTGTTGGGTCCGTCCTGCTGACAGCGGTACCGCCCGGAGTCGGACTGGGTCAGCTCAGTGATGGTGACCAGCAGAACTCCCTCAGCAGATAATTTTCTTTCATGCTGGATGCTGTACCTGCCGCTGTGAGCGGATTCTCCTGCCGTCTGGACCAGAGCGTTTCCTCCACAGTCTCCTCTGCAGAAATACTTCGTCCCACCAGAGAAAGCAAACCAACAGGCCACGGTGACGGAGCTGCCGGGTTCTGCAGACACTCGCTTCTGCTGCGGCCCGCTGCGTCTATCCAGCACCGCTGTGGGTTTACAGCAACGATCAGGCGTCATATTTCTGCTCTCAAACATCTGAAGCTTCAGCAGGAACTCACCGTCTGTGACTCTGAGTTCAAACTCTGTGAATGAAGCTGCAGACACCGAGGCGCCGGTCCCGCAGCGGTACGTTCCAGAGTCAGACTTGGTCAGGGGAGAGATGGAAACAACCAGTATCTGACTGGATCGATACTCTGAGCTGAATCGACCGCTTTGAGCTGAGTCTGCCTGCGTTTTGATCAGGACGTTTTCTCCCTCACAGTCATCCCTGCAGAAGATCTTCCAGGTTCCAGGGAGGTGATGAAGGCATAAAAAGGAGAAGTTTTCTCCGGCTGCTCTGAACTGAGACATGACGTCCTCACGGTAGCAGCTGTCTGCACCCTGCAGACCTGCAGGAGAATCAACCAGCAGGAAGCTTCAGATGAAGAAAATACAGAACAAAAACCACAACGAGCTCAGAGGAACATTTATTAGATCATGTTTAACTGCTTCACTGCAGTTTAACATTATAGAACAGAATTAATGTAACATGGGAAATTAAAGATGCTGCTAAGTGCTGCATGCTACCTTCAGTCCTCTGTTTACTGGTGAATCTGTAAATCAAGAATCTTCTGCTGAACTTCCTGAATTGTTCAGCTATTTTTGCTACTTCAGTTTTTTCTGCCCTGTAACACATTACATGCTGCTGTCTTTAAGTCCTTCCTCTAAATGTCACGTTTTATTCTGAACTTGTGTTGATTCTTAATGTTGTGTTTAATGTTTTCACTGATTCTGTGATGGTTTTGTCTGATTGTGAAAGTCAGTTTAGACCTTATAATTTACCAGAGGACTGAATCTGAACTGAAACATGAATATAATCTCTTTATGGTTTATTTTCCTACCAGTTATCAGACCTGAACGTTTCCTCTGCTGCTGCAGCTCTTCAATAATTAACATCATAAAAAATTACATGGACCTCAAACTTACTGATGGATTTATGGTTAAAGTGTGGGCTCTGTAAGATTAAAGATGATAATTTTTACATATTAAATATTGGTGAGATGCTTCAGGAAAGACGTGGAAACAGATCCAGAAACTTTTCACAAACTTTTCTTGAACATTTTCCAGGTTCCTCTTTTTAACTCACTAAAATGTACTTTGATTCTCAACTATTCTGCTGTTGTTTATGGAACTTTAAAACATTCATAACAAATTCATGCAATATTTTTATGTACTTTGAAATTTAAACTTGTTAAAGTAGCTTTACTTTAAGTAAGAACCTTTATAACTGTCTTTTAACTTTACTTGCTGTTTAATTAAGTCCAATTATTATTTTATTCCCTTTCAGGATTCAGGAAACATTTTTCTCTTAAAGGCACAGAACCATAATAAACTAAATGTACTCACAGAGGGAGAAGAAGCAGAACAACGTGAGCTGGGCGATCATGTCGGCGCTTCTTTCCGTCTATTTGTGTTCATCACTTTAACTTCTCTAATTAAACTCTTCCTCCTCCTCCTCCTCTTCCTCTTCCTCCTCCTCCTCCTCCTCCTCTTGCTTCTCCTCCTCCTCCTCCTCCTCCTCCTCCTCCTCCTCCTCCTCCTCCTCCTCCTCCTCCTCCTCCTCCTCCTCCTCCTCCTCCTCTCCAGCCTGCATGGATGTCTGATATCTGACATGGAAACAGATTAAAGGTTAGGTCTTCACCTGTCATACCCAGAATGCATCTGGCCTCCCAACGGTGAAGCGCTGCAGGATTCCTGTGCTAATAAAAAAATTAAATACTGAAAAAATGAAACGTACCAGTTTCAAATGAAATCCTCAACATCCAGCTGAAACTCACCTGATGTGTCTGATCCTCACAGATCAGCTGTTGGTTCTGAACCGATGACATCATCACTGAACACAACATGGACGCCATGTTTTTACAGAAACCTGGATGAACACAGAGAGGCACAAATACTGACTGAATCAAACAAATTACATTTTCATAAACATGCAGGAGCAAAAAGCATAAGAGAGGAGCAGCGGGGAGTTTCTATAATATTTCATTATTTACTAAACTGTAAAAAGTTTGATGATTTCAGTGTGAATATTATTATCATTTAGCTTCTTCATTACATGAAGTCATGGCAAAAATCACACTTCATTTAACTAAACATCTTTTAATCTGATATTTAATCATCAGCATGTTTGATCTGACAAGTACAAAATCTAATAAAGTAAGAAAACAAGAATAACTGGTTATGATGCTCAGAGAGGAGCTTTTTGATTTTACATTATTCAGAGGGCCAAAACTTTACTGTCTTAATTATTTACTTTTCAATCATTTTATCCTTGGAAACAGGAAATGACCTCAACTGGTTTCGACATCCTGGAGTTGAGATCCGACTGTTTCCATGCTGAGCGTTTCGAAACTCCAGAACATCTGGATCGTCCTCAGACAGAGGAAAACCTCTGGAGGAGCTGCTGGGCAGCAACCGGATCAGGACGCGTCACACATCCTGATCCGGTCCGGGTCGGTCCGGTGGGTCCGTGTCGGTCCGGGCCGGTCCGGATCGGTCCGGTGGGTCCGGGTTGGTCCTGGTCCGTCCGGGTCGGTCTGGTGGGTCCGGGTCGGTCCGGGTCGGTCTGGCGGGTCCGGGTCGGTCTGGCAGGTCCGGGTCGGTCCGGTGGGTCCGTGTCGGTCCGGGTCGGTCCGGGTGGGTCCGGTGGGTCCGGGTGGGTCCGGGTGGGTCCGGGTGGGTCCGGGTGGGTCCGGTGGGTCAGGGTCGTTCTGGGTGGGTCCGGGTTGGTCCGGGTCGGTCTGGGTCGGTCCGGTGGGTCTGAGCAGGAATCAGGTGGATCATCAGGAATCCTGGGATGATTCACGTTATTTTGACCTTTCCTGTCTGCAGCGTTTCTGCTGTAAAACATTTCATCTCGTTTCCTCAGTGACTGAAACATTCAGAGGGAAATAATCCAACGATTTAAAATAAATGATTCATTAATTAGATAAACATCCCAATGAGTCTCATTTATCAGATTAAAATTACCTTCTGAAAACAATAATATTCAAGATGGAATTAAACACACTTCTCATTTCTGTTTGTAATAATGACTTTTTATTGGTTTGATGTAATAATCTTAATTTAATTTTCATTAAATGTAAGTGGAAAGTCATAATTAATTGAAACAAAGTTTTGAAACGTCTGATTGGCTTCAATCAGCCTCTGCTGAGCCTCCAACCAGCTTCAGCCCAGTGAGTTTGGATTATTAAAGGGAAAAAGAAACAAAACCTAAAACAATCTAAACATGCAACACACAACAAAAAATAAGTAAAAAGAAAAACACAATCATATTTTCCTCTGTGTAAAATAAAACCAGACCTAAAACTGTCAGACGTCCCACACAAAAACCAAACAGCGTTTCAGGAATTTCATGTTTTACTTTCTTCATCTAAACTTCATGTGCAGATTTAAAACTGGTGGAAACATTTGTTTTTTCTGCTTAATTTTTATATCTATATTCATTAAATACACTTTACTGCATAAATAAATGAATCTGACTATTAAAGGAGGAAGTAGCAAATTCTAGGAAGGAACTTTAGTTCCTGTTTTTCTTTTTTCACAAGAAACTTAAAAATAAATCAGAGCTTCAGGTTCATATTAAAATTATTAGAATACAAGTTTTCTGTAAAAAAAAAAAAACGTTTTAATGGGAAATATGGAATCATTTCTGAAAGTAAATCTAATGGATCCGTTTAAAGTTGGTTTAAAATGTCATTTTGTAAGAAATCAATGTTTAAACTGTATTAAAATATAAATATATTTTTATGATTAAGACTGATGAGGAAAAACACGCTGAGATCCTGAGCCATCATTCCAAAAATAAAAAACAGATTAAATTAATATTTGTCATAATGTAAGAGCTTAAATTTAATTTATCTGAAAAAGTAATAATTGCTTTGAAGGTTTTTCCTCTTTTTAATTAACTATAAAATATACTTTGATGCTCAACCAATCTGATCATTAAAACATTTAAATAATTTATGTGATATTTTTGTGCACTTATTTTTTAAATAACTTATTAAGGTAGTTTTACCTTCATGTTACTTTTTACTGAAAAAGGTTAAATTATTGTTTCAGGATTCAGGAAACATTTTCTCTTAAAGAGACAGAACCAGAAATAAACTAAATGTTCTCACAGAGGAGAAGAAGCAGAACAAAGTCAGGCGATCATGTCGGCGCTTTGACGCTTTCTGTCTGTCTCTCTGCTTTCATGACCTTTGACCTCTGAAGCCTTCCTCCTTCCAACCACTCCTCCTCCTCTTCAGCCTCAGCTTCATCTTTAACTTTATATGAACTGTTTTCATTCATTTTTTAATGAGTGCAAACTATTTCTAAACATTAAAATCAGAGCTGGATTAATCAAATCAGCTGCAATGGATTGTGATTAATCACAATTAATCACAATTAAATTGATCTTTTATTCAAATAATTGTCAACTAATTTAGTATAACTGGAGGATAAAAAACTAAAAAAGGTTGTTTGCTGAAAGAACACAACACTCAGCAGTAACCGCACAAGAAAGAAACTTTTGTCTGTAAAAGTTTTAGCCAAAACCTTTCAAGTGATAATTTTAGCTTCACCTGGGAGAAAAACTCATAGGAAACACCTTCTGTTATCTAATTATTGATTAGCTAATATAATAAATAATGATCAGAGAATTTTTCATCCTTTGCTACAGACAATCAAACTTTCACTAGAGGAATGCTGGTTTTGTTAAAATAAGTGTGAATGTATTTGATGCAGGAAGCAAATTTAAATTTCATTGTGTGTTTTTTGCACAATGACAATAAAAGAAACTCTAATTGTAATGAAGATAAAAACATTTACATCTATGTGTAAATGTTTGTTTACACCAAAGTGTAAGAATAACATCACAATGTTTTATTTACACTGATTAGTTCCAATAATTAGAATAAAATAATTATTTTAATTACAATAATTCTGATCATAATCATTATAATTATTAAGAATTAAACCTCCATTCAATCATGATAGATGTTATTTTTAACTGCAAAGATTTATATGTAGCTGACAACAAACTTTATATCAAAATCCTAAAAAGTTCTCAAGTTTGATTGTTTAAAAAAAAAGCCAATAATCCAAGAACTAAAGATCTTCTCTGTTTTCTGAGCAGCCAGAGCCGCTTCCTCCTTCCTCACCAGGAAACAAGTCAATCGTTTCCCTTTTCTTCCTCAGACTCTGATTTCGTCACTTTCTGAAACACAAAACAAACTTTCTGACCTTTTACTTCCTTTAACAGAAGAATCTCTTCTCAGAACCGGACACATCTGGACCTTCTGCACCTTCTGGACCTTCTGGATCCTCTGGACCTTCTGGACCTTCTGGACCATCTGGACATTCTGGACCCTCTGGACCTTCTGGACATTCTGAACCTTCTGGACCCTCTGGACCTTCTGGACCTTCTGGACCTTCTGGACCTTCTGGACATTCTGAACCTTCTGGACCCTCTGGACCCTCTGGACCTTCTGGACCTTCTGGACCCTCTGGACCTTCTGGACCCTCTGGACCTTCTGGACCTTCTGGACATTCTGGACATTCTGAACCCTCTGGACCCTCTGGACCTTCTGGACCTTCTGGACATTCTGAACCCTCTGGACCCTCTGGACCTTCTGGACCTTCTGGACCTTCTGGACCTTCTCCATGTTCACTGGAAACTCTGCTGTTGCAAAAGAATTCACTCGTCTTGGATGTTTTTAAAAATCAGTCATGATCAACACAATTTGGCTCTTTAGATTAATAAAAAAATAATTTTTAAATACATTGTCTAATGTCAGAGTGGAAACTGATTGCATAATTATTTAGACTGTTTAAAGTAACTGACTGGCGTTTTGGTTCCTGTTTGTCGGCGGTTCCTCGTTTTATCCACCTGAGGGCGCCAGAGGCAGCACTAAGGATGGGTGTGCCCGTGATTCAGCGCACCTGTTGTTCATCTTCTAATCATCCTGAAGCTTTAGAGGAGCGGACTGCCTGCATTCAGCGCCTGAGTGTTTGCCAGTGATGGTAGGAGACTCTCTGTGATTTGGTTCTCCGAGAAATACCTAGAGTAATTTCTCCTTGTCCTTTTCCTCTCTCAGGTGTTTTCCTTGAGATACTGAGTACTCTCGTTGTGAAGACCCAGCTCTGGCCTTCTGGATTTCCACTCGTCTTAACGCCGTGGAAATCACCCACTGGTTGCCCGAGCCCGACAGTCATCTCCTCAACCAGATCACCAGCAGTTATCGGAGTTTTCCCAGCTGGCAGTCCGACCGCTCCTTTTCCTCCCTTCACGCTCAGAACTTACCTGTCCGCCCTCCACCACAACCAAATGAACCAAGACCCGAACCGGCAGTTACTCTCTCCCAGACTGAACCTACCATCTCACAAAGTAAGACCAGTCCAATTCTGTTCGCAACTCACTTTTCCCATTACCACAAACTCATCTTCTCCCTCTGTTGTTCCTTAGTGAGTCGACGACTCCGTGAGCCTGTTCCCGGATTCATTCTCTCTCAAACTATCTTATCATTTTGTGCAAATAAAATCATTTAACTGATTACTATTCTCCTGCGCTTGTTCTGCTTGTGGGCTAAGAACTTAAAACCCATTATGACGACCTGATTCAACAGAGGTCCAGTCAGGTGGCGCTGGCCATCTCACAATGAGAGGAATGGAGATCAGCTGAGAAGTCCAGTGGTTGTAGAATAAAAACTGCTGGTTCTGGTTCATCGTGGAGTTACGTCTCCTTTAAGGACAGAGTGATGCATCATGGGAGCACAAAGCAGCATCACAGCAGATCCTTCCTCCAGGATTTTTTTGTCATAAAAGCCAAATTTTGTGATAATTGATTTGTAAAAGCAACTAAGTAAATTCAAATTCTCTGAGTTTCTGGTGAACATGAAGAAGAGATTCTGACATTTAAGGAAAAGGTCAGACATTTTAGTTTTTCAGTGAAGAAAAAAGAACATCTGAGGGTGTGAATACTTTTTTCAGCCACTGTGAATGAAGCTGAACACAAAAGTTTTTAATCTTGAATAAAGTTTGCAGAGTAGCTTTATCTCTGAACATGTTCCACTGTTGAGGTTCCAACTGACTGAAGCTCTGCTTTGGTTTTATTTCATGAATCAACAAGAACCTGCAGCCTGACGTTTCCCATCAGGCCCAAGGAGTCAAATTAGTGATTTACAACTTGTTCAAATTGTTTTTACATGACTGCATATCTCAAAATACACATTGTTGCCTTCAATGCAAATGATTTAAATCAAAACTTTTGCATGTTCAGGTTTAAAGTCAGAGGCTGAATATCTGAAGCCACAGATTAGAGAGCAGAGGATGGAGAAAGTTCTGCGCTTCTTCTTCACAGCTTCAGGTAAACTATTATAATTTATCTGCTTTAAACTGAACCCGTAACTTCAGGGTCACGATAAAAGTTTACTGAAGAAATCTTCCTCTTTGGAAATCATCATAATTAAAATTTTTTTTTTTAAACTGTAGTTGCAAAAACACAAAATATTACCAAGTAATTCTGGTCTAGTTTCTAGTGCAAATTTTCTTAATATTGATTAAAATAAATTAGCATATTGTTTCTCTAATAACATGGAAAAATGTCTTAAGTTAAATAATCTGCCAGTGAAACTAGAAACTTTTTCTTCAATATTCAGGAGAAACTGATGTAAAACCAGCTCCTGTTTCTTGCTGAAAAGCTGCTTTTAAGTTAGTTTTATCTTATTTCAAATGAACTAAGATTTTTGCACTAGAATCCAAAATTACTTGGTGAGATTTTGTGTTTTTGCAGTGTGTGCTTTATCACTTTATCTATATTTTCTGTTTTGTGCAGCTCTGTGCGCCGCCGCCTCGCTGGCTGCACGTCAGTATCGCTTCATCTACGAAAAAAAGACGTGGGCCGACGCACAGACCTACTGCAGACAAACACACACTGACCTGGTCACTGTGGGCAGCCTGGATGTTGCTACGACCCTGAACAACATGGTCAACCTGATCCAAATGGGCAACGAAAGAGACGTAAGGCTGGCTTAGTCTCATCTGGATGTTTCCTCCATCCTTCATGTCATCCTGTTACCTTCTAGCTGCTGCTTCCTGCAGGCCTGGATCGGTTTGTACGAAGACATCCAGAGCTGGAGGTGGTCTCTGGTGGACGACTCCTTCTACCAAGGCTACAGCACCCAGTACAGGAACTGGGTATCTGGGCAGCCAGACAACTCTGGGTCCAACGAGCCCTGCTCAGAGATGAACGACCTTGGGCAGTGGAACGACCTTCCATGTGCGGCGAGGCGTAAACCTCTCTGTATGTCTGTCAGCAACGGTGAGCAAATAAAATATCCATTTTACTGTTTTGACACAAATTTATTTAGATGTTCTTTAACAAATCTCTGCCTTGATTTTCTAAAACGTTTTCAAATTTCCAGATAATTATCTATAATCAATCAGAAGTTTGCATTAGTGTGCTGACATTTAGGGAAAGTCCAGACGATGATGTCACTGCTTTTTAAGCTACGGGAAAAAATCAGGAGAAATCAGTCAGGAAGTGCAGGATTGTAAATCTCCACCTGTCTGGTTCAAACCTGGATGAAACTTTCACCAATTCTGTCAGGAGAAATGGGACAGAAAAGCAGCAAACTGTTGTGCTAAGATGAAAACATTTCTCTCGAGTCCTAAAGTTTAAATAGAAATTCTTATTCTACCAAATACTGACAAAATAAACTTCCCAGTCTGATCAAATTAGAAAACGTGTCTCTAAAATCATCTTAATATTCTAATGTTTAGCATAAAGAAATGCTGAGTTAGCATACATTCACACCAACTGTAGTTCGTCTACAAACCTCGGTCTGGGTCCAGTGGAACTGAACTGAATTGCACAGAGAAAGAGAACCACAGCAGCTGGAGGAGGAGCAGATGGTGAAGTTTTGTTTCCCAGTCTAACCGAGTCTACCGGACTATCAGGAGAGAAAACACTCTTAAAGTCAATGTCTGTTTTACAGTGTAAATATGTAATTATCTGGTTTCACCCATGCATCAATAAATCTACACACACTGATCAGTAATGTGAATAATGTTTTTACATTTTAACTGATATTTTCCTTTTTGCACATTTCCCTGAGCAGCAGATGTTCTCAGCGGTTCTGCGCAGCATTTTAAATTTTTTACAGTCCATCTTCTGTTTGCTTTCAGCTCAGTCAGCATCATTTTTTGCTGTGAACTCCCTGATGACGTGGAGCCAGGCGCAGAGCCACTGCAGGACGTACTACACGGACCTGGCCAGTGTGAGGACGTCAGCAGAGAACAGCAAACTGCTGGCGGTGAAGCCTTCAGGGGAGAGCTACTGGCTGGGCCTTTACAGAGACACCTGGAAGTGGTCGAACGGAGACGGCGCGACGCTCAGCTACTGGACGTCCGGCCAGCCTGACGGCTCCACTGAGCACTGCAGCACAGCGTACTTCAGCGACGCGGGCAGGTGGAGGGACTGGTTATGCGGCTACGCCAAGCCATTCATCTGCCACTACGGTACGCCATGTTTGTAGTCTTACCTTCGCTCACCAAAGAAGTAGAACATGTTAGGATCGAAAACGTTTCCTGCTGGACCAATGGGCAAAAGTCCAGCCTGAAATGATGTAACTAATTAAAGGGGCAGTATCATGTTAAACTGACATTTTTTAGCTTTCCATCATGTCATAATGTTATTCCCTGGAGTGCTGCTTTGATTCTTTCATGCTTGTTTGAGAAGTTATTTAATCTCCATGGCAACCATTCAGCTGTGCAAAACGCCTGGGTGGACCTAGCCCCGCCTTTGAGGCACAGCTCCTCCCCCACTCTGCTCCTTCAGTGCTGAGCTCGTTATAGGAGCTGCTGCTCAGAGCAGCGCTGGTACAAACGATGAAAGGTTAACAGAGGAGCCATGTTGGATGACTTCCTGGAGGCGGGGCTTTTTATAGTAACTCACGGTAACGGTGTTAGTTGAGTTACTATAAACTCAACTAGCACAGAGAGCCTATAAAATGGCTCTCTGTGCCTGGAAAACACATAATACTGCCTCTTTAAAGGATCTGTTTCTTTCCTCAGACCCGGTTCCTTTTACAAAGCATCTGATGAAAGTAAAGCTGAGCAGCTCCACTGTGGACCTGAACGATGCTGCGGTCCAGACTGACCTGCTCAACCAGGTAAACCGGCTTTGGTTCTGTAGGTTTGGTTCTTCCTTTGGCTCGTCTTGGATCGTCTCTGTTGCTTTCAGTTTCCTGGAGTTGAGTCGACTTTACTTCTCTTGTTTTGGTTGATCGCTTCTTTCCAAAGATAATAACTTCAGTTTCTGTTCAGCTGGAGAAAGTCATTTGTTCCAATCATCTGTTCAGTGCTTCAATGTGTTCGTAGTCACCTGATGACATCATGATGTAGATCATGATGTAGATCCAGATGTATCATCTGCGTCGTCATGGTAACATAACTTGTTCCTGTTTTTCAGCTCAGACAGAAGCTGCAGGATGATGGACTGAAAGGAAACCTGAGCTGGAAGCAGATCGGTGGGAAGATCTTCTACACGGAGCAGAAGGTCTAAGAATGAGGGGGAGAAATCTCATGTTTTTAAATGAAATTCACATGAGAACATTATGATTTTTTTAGCTTAATCAAATGTGACTGAAACATTTGTAAGAAATTCATCTTTCCAAAACCAAACCTGATTCATTCTTAGGAGAAAAATATCTGTGTGCAGATTTACTGTTTCTGTAAACAGAATAAACCCACAATGTTCAACAGGAAATCAGACTTTAATTCTGAAAGTCATGAAACACTGCTGTTTATTATATTTATTTAATTGCTTTTGTTTTCATCTCATTTTGAAACAGAAGCGTCTCCTCCTCGGTTACTCTGTTAGCATCATGCTAACTTTCACGGTGAAGTTTTACACTTTATTTTCTGAGACGTCTTCACTGCTGTAAACTGAAGCCTTCTGCATTTAAAATTAAACTCAGATGAAATCTGTTCTCTTCTGGGATAAATGAGATGAAATGTGGAGCTGAAGAATCTTTTTCTGTGTCTGGATGTTTAAATGTCTTCATCTGTAAAAACAAATGCAATAAAAAGAGAAGAATCAGTCAAACTTCACGTCCTTCACGCTCTCTTTATTTACATGTTTGAACCATGTTGTTCTTCTCTGTTTCATAAGCCTTATGAGACATCATGAAGCTCCAGTAACCCTGTTGTTTTAATGTTTGGGTTCCTGCGGAGCAGCGACTCTCCGTCCTGAAGGCGTCGATCCGCCAGGTGAGTCGCACCTGCAGGAAGCGAAACCAGGAGTCAAATGAACAGCATGTCTGAATGGTTTGGACAGAGTATATATATGTTAAAATAAACATGAGTTCACTGACATGCAAATAGTTGGAGTCCATGGTCTCTGGCTGTTTAAAGGTCAGAGACCATGGACTGGAAACCAGTGCAGACAGACTGGAAACCAGTGGAGACAGGAGGATGGAGAAAGTTCTTCTGTACATCACTGGTGCATCAGGTAACTGGGATCATGTTTTCTTGATTTAATCAATGTTATGACCTTTAGTACAGACATGTTGTTCTATAACATGATGTATGCGGAACCTTAACAAGCACAGATTCTCTGTAAACAGCCAGAGACTTTTTAGAACCAGGAACTTTTCTTCCCAGTTTTCTGCTGAAGCAGCTCATCAGATTGGATGGAAAGCATCTATAAAAGTTAAATTTCACCTTTTATCACAGAATCTTGGTTGAATTTAGTTCTGGACTTTGACTAGACCATTCTAAGATATGGAACCATGGCTGTATGTTCAGGGTGGTTGAACCTCCAGCCAGTCTCAGCTTTCCAGCAGGTTTTTACCTGGATTCAGCGCCATCAGCCCGGTTCCTGCTGGGGAACAGAATCCCCACAGCATAATGCTGCCACCACCATGATGAACATGACTACGGTTGGTTAAGGGACATGCTTGTTGTAAACTCATAATAGGACTTTCAGTTTCTTGTTACTTCTCTAAAACTCTAAAGCTCAACATAAAAATGAATCTTTGTCACATAAAGTCCCAAAAACACTGAAACTTACAACTGCAATGTGAGGAGAGGTGTGAATACTTTTCTAAGGCTCTGTATATATAATAATTTCTCACATTAAATCTTTGTATTTTTGTTGTAGTGAATCTTTGTTTGTGCTGGATGTGTTTTGACCTGACGTTGTGCTGCGTGTTGCTGCAGCTCTTTGGGCCGTCTCCACTAGAGTTAAGGTCCAGTTCCACTTCGTTTATGAGCCGATGAGCTGGAGCGAAGCTCAGAGCTGCTGCAGGAAAACCTACGCAGACCTGGTGACCGTGGACAGCGCTGAGGTCCTGACGACCCTCAGGACTCGAGCAAAATGGCCGCCATAACTGACGTAAACACACTTCTCGGCCTCTGCTTCAGTTCTTTGAGTCTAAACTGCAGTAAAAGTGTGAAATGGTTGTAACTTCCTCTCTGCTGCACCTCTGGGTCTGAGCTCTTCCTAATTCAGCCGTTACATCTGATCTGACATGCAGCTTCATTCATAAACCAACAAATCTTTGTGATCCCTTTATCAATCAATCAATCAATCAAATTTTATTTGTATAGCACATTTCAGCAGCAAGGCATTTCAAAGTGCTTTATATCATATCAAACACAGAAACACAAAGCAACATAGAATCAACAATCAAAACACGACATTAAGTCAAGTTCCATCAATAAATTTGTAATAAATTTGTAATCTTTAAATCTCTGCTGCCTAACAGGATCTATTTCCATAAAGTTTGCAATGTTAATCCCTTCACATCCTGACTCAGTGGAGGTGTTGACTCAGGGTAACTCTGTCAGGAATGGATGCAAATCTCTTTACGTACGTAGGACTGACTACATCAGTCCATGTGAGGAAGTGAGATGCAGCCTGACAACCTTCGTCTCCTCAGTGCGGCGGGGTGGAGCTTTTCTCCTGCAGTCATTGGTCGATAGAGGGGTCCGCTATGTTCAGACCTCTGGACCATGGCGGTCTGTAAGAGTACCCAGAGAGAACCCACTCATGCACAGGGAGAACATACAAACTTTATGCAGGAAGGGATGGTTGGATTCCAACCCAAGACCTTCCTACTGCAAGGCAGCAAAGCTTTACTGAATGTGCCTCTATTCAGCCACAACCATTTAAAGTCATTCAAAGAGTAAATCTTCCTGTCAGATTTGGAATACTTAGTTAAAATAAACACAAAAGTTATTAAAAAATGGCCAGATTTTTTAGAATAAATATTTGGAAGCGTGGGCAACACAAGCTGAACATCTGTGATGTCATCGTTCCTTTCTGTTCGCCGGCTGGTAAAAAAAGTGACTGGAGAGAATCTGAGTTGAGCAGAGAAAGAATAAATCTGAGATCTGATACAAAACGACAAACAAATGGTGCAACCAACCTTCAGACTGTTGACATTAGACAGGAAAAAAAACTCTCATATGTCTTTAAATATAGTTAATATTAATGTCTGGTTTCAGCTGTACATGCTAAAATATTCAGACCATCATCATAATAACTGAACCAATCAAAGGTTTGCCCAGAGGGCCTTTGGGTTAAAGCAGCTGTTGTTGGTTGCAGGCCTGGATTGGTTTGTATGATGATGTGGAGAGCTGGAGGTGGTTCCTGTCAGACGAAGCTTTCTACCAAAACTCTGAGGCTCTCTAGAAACTGGCCGTCCGGACAACCGGACAACCGGACAGCGCCCAGGACGGAGAGGGCTGCTGGGAGGTGCTTGGGAACGGAGATTGGAACGATATTGGTTCTGCGTAAACCGATCTGCTCTACTGTCAGCAGTGAGCTGTTTATTTTAGTTTTATTTAACTATTTAATTTCTCTTTCAGTTGATCATGTTTTGCAATTCAAATATTTTTGAAATTTCCCACCCAGGGTTTATAATAGCAGAATAAAATGTTTTGGAAAACAAAAAAAGTCAAAAGCAAAAATTGTGGCTTTTTATTTTTTATAGCTAAAGAGAATTTCTGGCTTTGAGAAAACATGCAACCAGTTCCTCTCTGAGAAACGGTTTCATGTCTACTGCAAAAAGAATAAAAGTTTCGCCGTTTTTCTTGGATCTCACTGCAGATGAACTAATTTGAGCCAAAACATCAACAGCCTGAGGAGTTACTGTCTGCAGGGCTGTAGTTTAAACATCTGACCAATGCTGAGAATACAACATGTCCACCATCAGCCTCTCTCTGTGTTCAGTGACCTTTGCGGTCATCAACACCTTGATGAACTGGACTCAGGCTCACAGTTACTGTAGAACCCACCACACTGACTTGGCCAGTGTGAGACATTCTGCTGACAATAAAAACCTAAAGGCAGCTAAACCTGCAAAGGAAGCCGTCTGGCTTGGGCTGCAGAGACCAGTGGAAATGGTCCAAAGGATCCCTACTCATTCTTACAGGGGGTCTGGAGAACCCAACGGTCCAGTGGAGAACTGTGCAGGAATGGACTTTACCAGCTCCGGACACTCCGGATATTAACAGACATAGAAAAACCTTTGCAGAAAGACAAGATACAAACAATATGGCAAAAGAATGCAAACATTTTGCAAGGGAATGCAAAAAACAAAATTCCATAAGGTTTGCTCTAACGCCCACAAAATCAAAAAGATGCATACAGACTCAAATATGTACATAAACCCCTTTATAATGGGTTAAATGTCTTTTAGTTGAAAGCTGAAGTTATCGGTTGTTCAGACTGGAGTTCAGAGGTCAAATTCATTTTATAAAAATATCTCTTGGCATAATTTCCAGTGGTGATGATGGAACTTTAACCACTCAGTCTGTTGATAAAGTGTTGAAAATAATGATGGTGTTTCCAGCTCTAAACAAGGTGGAGGAGCAGAAACCCTTAATATTAACCCTTAATAATACAAATATGGAAATTCTGCCATTTGTGAGAAAGAAAATCTTTGTGCAGATTGAAACTGTGGCGACAGCATCAGGGTAGGAACAGGGATAAACCTGAGAAAATGTAGATGTAATTCTCTAAATTTAGCACAATGCAGAGGTTTAGAAGAGCGCATCATGGCGACTGTAGGTCAGTGGTACAATGTCAACGTTGAGATGTTGCAACTCCACACGGTTTTCCTGGGAGACGATGCAATTCATTGAAGAATGCAAAATGTCTTCACCAAATTATATTTTAATTTTTTAGGATCTCAGTCTCAACGCATTTATTTTTATATCATTTTAAAAATGAAAATACATATTGTGTGATGCAGCGTAGGTTAGTCTAAGTTAACTTAGTAAAAGAGGCCCAGTTTTTGCTAATTATTATTTTAATTTCAGCTCCAGCAGAAGCTGAAGGACCAAGGAGTGACTGCAGAGGTCAGACTGAGGTGGATGAAGCAGCCGGATGGAAACATCTTCTACCAGGAGAAACAGGACGACCAAAACTGAAACGTAGAGTTCAGTGATGGATCAGCATCGATCAAATCTTCCTGAGCAAATTAAATATTACCAATATTTAATGTTTTTTAATATAAACAGCCATGGGTTTTTTAGTAGAGCTTATAGTTTAAACTGAATTCACTTTGTTTGTAGCAAATTATGTGCAAAGGCAGAAATTGCATCTTTGTTTCATTATAGCCCAGTTTGTTCAACAGTTAATAAATGTTTAATCAATATATATCTGACATTTTCATGTATCCTGCAGCTGTTGATGCCTTTTCTCTAAAATCTAGATTTAAAACATTTCATCTATCTCAGTTTAAACTTAAACAAATACAAATATTTGAAATTCAATCAAAAATACAAAAACTACAAATATTAATTGTTAGGAATACAAATAAGAAAATAAATGTGAAAATTGTTTTAAAAAAACAAAAAAAGTTTATGCGTGTGTGCGTGTGTGTGCGTGTGTGTGTGTGTCATTAATA
Source organism: Xiphophorus hellerii (assembly GCF_003331165.1). Taxonomy (NCBI): domain Eukaryota; kingdom Metazoa; phylum Chordata; class Actinopteri; order Cyprinodontiformes; family Poeciliidae; genus Xiphophorus; species Xiphophorus hellerii. Next base: position 31,957,333 of record NC_045672.1, on the reverse strand, counting down.
AAATAGTTTTCCACTTATTCCATTCTATAGTTTATGGCTCAAAGTTTATTTCTGGAAGTAAACTTTACCAGCATTTGGAAATGTTGCTGTAAAAAGCTCTTATTTAAATGTTGAACACACTTTAAACATCTCCACACATCTCCGCTTTAGACTTTTCAGATAACTTAAAGTATAAAACAAAACATCCAAAGAAGTCAAAGCAGTTTATTTGCCTTCTGGAGACTCTAAATCGGTAAATGGCTGAAAGTTCTACGATCTACGAGGCTACGTGAACGCATCTTTGCAACTCGTCACGTGGTCGTTCTGTTACTATGGATACAGAGAACCTGTGGTCCTGTTTTAACCGCTTTAGTTAAAGTTTCTCGTTTAAAATTGCTGATTTCTTTGCTTTAAAAACGACTCCGACACTATTTAGATTAGGTGAGTAAATGTTTCTTATGTTTTCTGTGGACTGACCTGTTTAATTCGCCGACTCTAACTAATTTCACTGCTATAAATTTGTTTTTATTTAGCGGTTAAACTTAACCACAGTTAGCACCTTTAGCTTCGGTCTGTTGCATAGCAACGTTCAGGGTTTTCATTGTGCTGCTGTTTCCTCCTTTTTCACTCTGACCTCATGTCATCTTCAAGCCTGTAAAGATTACTATTATAATTTTTATTACTTGGCCAAAAATAGCTAAATACATTCATGCAAGACAATTTTTTCAAATTAAATTACTAATGCCTCTTGAATCCAGTTCCTGGCAACAACAGTAGCTATTCTTGCACAATATATAAATGTTTGAAACATGTTTTAAATAAATAAAATTCATGTAGGTTCGATTCCCGGCCCGGGATCTTTCTGCATGTTCTCCCTGTGCATGGTGGGTTCTCTCCGGGTTCTCCGGGTTCCTCCCACAGTCCAAAAACATGACTGTCAGGTTAATTGGTCTCTCTAAATTCTCCCTAGGTGTGTGTGTGTGTATGTGCCTGGTTGTTGTCTGTGTTGCCCTGCGGCAGCCTGTCCAGGTGACCCGTCCAGGTGCCAGGTGACCTGTCCAGGTGTCCCCGCCTCTGGCCCGGAACGTTAGCTGGAGAGGCAGCAGCTCCTCCTGACCCCACCAGGGACCAGGATGTTAGAAAATGGATGGATGGATAAAATTCATGTGTAACTTTGCTGGATGACTAATTGTCTCAGTAATTATTGAGATAAACAATAATATTGCTGTTTTGAGATCATTTTCAAGTAATATAAAGATAACAGCATAATTATGCAAATGAACCCTCTTAAAGACTAACCAAGTTTAATTTAGTAAAATAAAATAAAAACAATAAAACATTGGAACTAGAAAACATTTTAAATATCCAAAATAAAACACAACAACCAAAACAAAAATTTAAAAATACAACTGAAACCATCATAATTCATTTCATAAAATGGATTATGAAGTTTCTGAAAATAAAACTGCCCATCAAGAGATTTTAATCACCAGAACTGAAATGATCGAGCTTATTTTTATTTATTATGCGATTAATTGACTACTTGCTTATTGCAACAGGCTCTCAGATACTTGTTGATGAAAAGTTTTAAAACTATTCTTAATTTCACATCCTTGCTCTACTTTCTGTTGATCTCTAATAAATCCAGGTAAAAACAACAAAGCTCATGGTTGTGAAGAGCAGATTCACAGACAGAAACAACCTGCTACCCGTTTTTAATTTATTTTAAAAATGAAAGATTTTCTTCAAGTTTTTACCAATGGCTTCACAGCATCTGCAGAGAGCAAACGCAGCATAAAACCATGTTTACTGTTCCAGAGGAAAATGGAGGCCGGAGGGAAGTTCGTATTTGACGATGAATTTCAAGAGATGGAGAAGAAGATGGCCTTGTCCGAGGAGCCGGTGGAAGAGCAGGAGGAGGATGTGAGCGACGATCTGCTCATGTGAGCAACTCAAGCCGTAACAGCCTGCAGGCAGCTGAGGAGGGTAGAAATAATGAACAGAACATATTTATGATGTTCAGGGTTACAGACAACAGGCCTGAAAAACACTGACTGGAAATAACCAGAGAAATCTGCTGCAGCTTTTCTTTAGGTTTTATCAAAGTATCTCTTTTTCATGATAAAAGGGTTTGAACTTCTTAAACATACCAATCAATCCGTTTTTCACTCAATTGAACAAATTAATTAACTTTAATTAACAAACAGATTACCTTACTATACCTGAGTAAAAAGGGAGCAAGAAGAAGAAAATTCTCGTATAATTTTTCCCCTTTCTGAATAATTACAAAATTAATATCCAGGGCCCTATACATTAAATTAATATGAGCTGAAAGCAGCATGTCATTCTCCTCATTAACTCAAATGTGTATCAGACTTAATCGTTTTTGTCTTATAAAATGTCATGAACTGATTTCTGGTAGAGCATTTTTTCCATAATTTTGCTGAAATGCACATTTATTTCAAAGTAGTACCCATAGTTTTACTTTAGACATTATACTTTCAAACTGTTACTTCTGTCACTTGAACTCAAGACAAAGAACTTTTGTAAATGAATTGGCAATCATCTCTTTCTAGCTTTAAAAATAACTAATAGCATTTTGAATGAACCAAGTCCCTTAGATTCTACATTTCTGGCTGAAGATAAATTCCTTAATCTGAAGACAACAGGATTAGAAACGCTGCATTGTTCCCTCCTCTGTCTAAAACTGAAAGCATTTTATGAGGTGAGTGAGAGTCGCCCCCTGCTGTCCGTCTGCAGCCCTGAATCCTACAAGACCAACTCTCAGAAGGAGGAGCACCTGCTGGAGATCGCAGAAAACTTCCAGCGTCAGTATTTGCTGCTGCATCCTGACCGTAAACCTCTGCTGCTCTACCCAGTCAATGAATATGGAGTCAGGGTAACAACCGCTCCCCCAAATAAAATCTGCTTCCACCATTAAACCCTCTGAGCCCCAGAACTGTCTCTGTCCTGTCCCATCCAGAAGTTTGTGTCCACCACTCTCCGTCCCACAGAGACCGGCCTGTGGGAGCTCCAGAGCTGGCAGGAGTGTTCCTCACTGGTGGCCGACTTCCTGTCCCTGCAGCTGCTGGAGCCGCCCACACTGGTGGTCAGTACGGCAACACACACACACACACACACACACACACGCCTGGTAAAGATAAGTGGACAAGTTAAATGTCTTGTGGACAGGCTAAATGTGCCCCTACAATGAAATGATGGACCCTTGACAGATAGTTTTGTCCATCGTGTTTCTCGTTAAGTTCTCTGTTTAAGGATATATCTGACTGCTGACCGGTTAATGAGAGCGTTAGATCAGGACGTCCATGTCCTCAGTGTGTGTCTGACCGTCCTGCTGTGGACCGGGCCCTGCAGCCCGTCCAGCTGTTCTCCCCCACAGCGGTGCTGCGCAGCCAGAAGGCCACCAGCTTCGAGTCGTCCACCCTGCTCTGCAGCCTGCTGCTGGGCCTCAACTACGACGCCTACGTCGTCAGCGGCTACGCTGCCAGGGAGATGTGTCTGCTGGACCTCAGCCTGCAGCAGTGCCCCCTGCTGGACACCAAGGCTAAGGCAGGCCTGCCTCACACACACACACCTCTCAGACTTCAAGGTTTCTGAGTGGATTTGTGTCTGCAGAGCAACCAGGGTGAAACCTCGGACCAGACGCAGAAGAAGTACGGGGTAAAGTGTCCGATGGAGCTGACGAGCCGTTTCCTGTTAGATCAGGAGAAGAAGAAGCTGGAGGCCCAGGATGCTGCGATTCTGGAGAAGGAGCTACAGGAGGTAAAATGTTCCAGCTCACCTCAGAACCCAATAACTAAAGGTTCAACCTGTGGAATTTCATAGTCTGAACAGATACCAGAAAAACAGATAACAGCTAATAATTAATAATAAAATTCATCGGCTTGAGCAGAAATCCGTCCCATCAAATGTTTACGATCTAAATCTGATGTTCAGGTTTAATATTACTCTGCAGGACTGACCGGTTCCCCAGAGGGTCCAGATCATCCTGCTCCAGCAGCAGAGAGGCAGACACAGACTCATGAGGCCTACAGAGGGTCTGGACCCTCACCTTAGCGGTGTCAATCACCCCCCAGTGTGGCGCTGCTCTTTGCTACGCTGCAGCTAGCACAGCATGTAATGAATGCTAAGGCTAGTTAGCATGGCCACCGATGACGGCTGATAAACAGTTTTACTGTAAAGGTGAATTGTTTCTCCGGCAATAGCACATTTAGCAGCAAGTACATACGGTTGATTGGCAGCACTAAGCCTCTCCTCCTGTCTCTGATTGATTGTTTTTGGTGCATTTCCTCAGATGGCAGTAGTAGCTCAGGGTCGAGGTGGAGGAGAGCGATCATTTCACAGATTATCTGTCCCAACATGGTGACAGATGTTTATAAAAGTTGCAAACTGCACCTTTAAATGCAAAAGTTCTTTAATAGTTTTTGCTTAGTTACTGCTCTGTGTAATTCTCTCAGCATATGGCCTTTTTTGAGTTAACGATTAATTGATTAATGAATTAGTTGACCATTATTTGAATAATCTACTAGGCACGATTAATCACGATTAATGTGATTAATTGATTGATTCCTAGTCCGGTCCTTCTATTCGTCCATCTACGTCATCATCCTGTTTCCTTCCATGAGCAGGAAGCGAGCACCCATCTTCCAGATCCCCTGAATGGTTTCCGGGTCCACTGCTGGGTTCTGGTTCTGTCGGGTCGGCGCAGCATTGAGGAGAACTTCTTCATCGACCCTCTGACCGGCTGCAGCTATCCCACCGTCCATGACAGCTTCCAAGGCATCGAGAGCCTGTGGAACCCCTTCAACTACTACGTCAACCGGCAGATCTGCCACGCCGGCTGCAAGGTGGGTCCACCCAGCACCAGACAGAACCGGTCCAGATCACCCACCAGTACTCTTACCAGACTCCCTCTGCTGTGAGCAGGACATAAACTTTGACCTGGAGAACTCGACCCAGTGGGAGCCCGTCCTCCATGACGGCGTCAGCCAGCAGCAGCTGATCCAGGCCGTCCACCGCAGGATGGAGTACCGCTTCATCGGACGACTCACCAGCGACCTGGAGGTCAGAACGCCATCTGTCTGTCTGTCCAGGAAGTAAAGTAATCCAGTTACTTTACTGACTGCTTATTTTCAAAAGTAATTAGTTACTTTAATACTCACTTTATTTAGTTGCATTTCTAAAAATGATGCACCACCTGAATAATGGTATAAATTCACCCATAAGCCTAATTCCATTTCTCCTGCATATTCCATCATATAAAACTTAATCAAATGAAAACATCTCTTTTTAAAACTTTTTAAATTCGTGCATATTGAAAAATTAAATTCAAACTCAAAAACACTTTATTGATCCCAAAAATATTACATCACCAAAAATAGAACCCTCTTTTAAATAAGATAAGATAAGAAGAATGTTGTTGAATATTTAAGCCTGTTCACATTCCACTGAGCCTGGAGGGAGGCAAGAGAAGCCTGGTGGCCTGCCAGGCTTAAACCCTGCTTGTTCCTGAAATAAAGTAATCAGATTACAGTAACGCGTTACTTCACTGCTGTTCATCCGTCCATCCATTAATTGTGAATTGTTGTCTTGAAGGAAGATTTTCCCAGGAAGTTTTTCCTGCTGAGATCTTGGGTCAGCAGGATCGGCATCACAAGGAAAGGTGAAACCGTAAAGCAGGTTGTTGACCTTCACCTGTCCTGTGAGACGTCCAACACCTGTCCCTCTGTCCCCCAGACATGCAGACGAGGTTTCCTGGAGGGAAGAAGGTGACCCGCTACAGAAAAGCAATGCTGGAGCGATTTTCATCCACTGTGACCAACGACGGCCTCATCTCCAGATTAACGATGTACCAGGACCTGAGCTGTGAGACTCCGTCAGAAACGGTTCACTTTGCCCCATCTGCCATCGTCTCTGATCCTGTGTCTGTTTACGTTTAAGGCACAAAGGTCGCCAGGGTCAAAGAGTGGTACAAGTACAGGAGTGATGGGCTGGAGGAGAGAGAGTTCAACCAGCTGGAGAACTCCACCACCGAGCGCTTCAAATCCGGACGAGCTTTCGACCTTTTATGTAAGTCGACTGCTAAGCGCAGCAACCAGGAGGAACTCACCGGCTGTAACTGGCTGCTTGTTTAAACTGGTTTTTATCTGGAGAAACTGCCAAAATAAAACAATATCCAGGCGAAAACCAAGCAGGACAGCAGAACAGAGCTTGTTGCTGGCAGAACAAAATTAGAAAATATATCTCCTCTTCTGTATGTTTCCCTGCTTTAAGCATTCTTAGCTCATTGAAAGTCTTCCTCAGGACTCCTAACATTTTGTCAGGTCAGGAGCTCTGTTAAAGCCTGAGGTGCTTCAGGTTAACTTTTATCCTACCAACGGAAAATCCTGAGAAAAATCTGAAAACATTCTAAGAATTTTCCTAAAATCTCGTCACTATGAGCTACTTTTAGTCTGAGGAATGGGCCCAGATCTTTGCCTTCTCTGTGGTAAACGTCAGTCTGAGCTTCAAGATCAGATGAAACCTTAATCTGTTTGGTCTCTTTCTGCCTGGCCTGACATGAGCAGCAGCAGCCAGAGCAGAGGTGGGCAGAGGACAAAAAACTACTCAGTTAAAAATAAAAAGTGTCCGTCCTAGAAATTACTCAAGTAAAAAAATATTTGGTAAAAACTACAAACAAGTACTGAGTAACTGATCAGTTAATGGCCTCCCTAATGTTAAGAAATTACATCATCAGAGGGACAAAAACCAACTTTATTTATGAAGCACTTTATACACCGACAGGACCAAATCATACACAATCATAAAATACAAGGCAATTATAAAATAGAAAAGATTGAATATAAAATACATATTAATATACAGACACAATAAGACAAAGTGAAGCATCTCAGATTTTGCCAAAAGCCAAAGAAAAAAGATGGGTCTTAAGAAGTGACTTAAAAACAACAAGTGAAGAAGCCAAAGGAAGATCATTGCATAGCTTGGGAGCTGCCACAGAAAAAGCCCGGTTCCCTCTGAGCTGCACTTTGTCTTTGGTACCTTCAGGAGCAGCTGATCAGCTGACCTGAGGGAACGGGACGGTGTGTACGAATGTAACAGTTCAGACAGATAGGGAGGGGCAAAGCCATTAAGAGCTTTAAAAACAAATAAAATGATTTTAAAATGAATCTTAAAATGTATTGCAACCAGTGTAAGGAAGCTAAAACAGGGGAAATATGGTCACATTTTCATGTTCCTGTTAAAAGATGTGCAGCAGCATTTTGTACCCTCTGAAGCTGGGAAATATATAAATCACTGAGTCCTATATAAAGTGCATTACAGTAATCCAGCCTTGTGGTCACAAGTGCATGGATCACTGTTTCAAAGTGCTGCCTGGAGAGAAAAGGTTTTACTTTGGCTAGCTGCCTTAAGTGGAAAAAGCTGGATTTTACAACGGCTCTAATTTGTGCTTCCAGCTTTAGACCAGCATCCATCTTAACTCCTAAATTGGTAATAACTGGCTTGACATACTGGACCAAAGAGCCAAGATTGGTCAGGGAATCTACAGTGGATCTGCCAAAAATCACTACTTCTGTCTTATCTTCATTAAGTTTCAAGAAATTTAGGGCCACCCAGGCGTTCAGATCTTCCAGACATAAAAACAGACCGAAGAGAGGTGGAGTCTTCGTTCTTTAGTGGTAAATATATCTGTGTGTCATCTGCATAACAATGAAAAGCAATCCCATATTTCCTAAAAGTAGAGCCAAGAGGAAGGAGGTACAACAAGAAAAGAAGAGGGCCTAGAACTGAGCCCTGTGGGATCCCACACGACAGTGGAGCAGAGGGAGACCTACGGGCATCAAGACAGACACAGAAAGTACGCTTGGCCAAATAAGATTTAAACCAGTCCAGAGCTATGTGACCGATTCCCACCCACTGTTAAAACGGGAAAGTAAGATGCCATGATCGACTGTATCAAAAGCAGCTGATAAATCCAACAGCACCAAAACAACACAGTCACCAGAACCAGTTGCTAAAAGTGTATCATTAAAAACTTTTAAAAGAAGCTGACTGTGCTATGAAATGGTTTAAAACCTCTAAAATGTTATGTTCATTAAGATAAGCCATTAGCTGATTATAGACTACCTTCTCAAGAATCTTTTAAATAAAAGGCCGTTTAGAGATGGGTCAATAATTCTCCAGAACAGTAGGATCCAAAATGGGTTTCTTAAGTAGAGGCTGCAGAACTGCATGTTTCAGAGCTTTAGGAGCAACACCTGAGAACAAGCTGCTATTTACAATAGCAAGGACTGAAGGACCTGTAGTAAGAAAAACATCTTTAAATAATAGGAGAGGAACAGCATCATCTGGAGAACCAGTTGGCCTTAAGTGACCAACAGCCTCCCGCAATGACTGCAAGGTCTCACATTCAAAGCTGTAAAACAGCAGAACAAGCACAACGACTGCAGAGGGGACGACCTGGGCCCTGATAGAAGAGACTTTCTCATCAAAAAAGTGTAAAAAGCTTTCAGATACAGTAGGTGAAGTCTCCATAAAACCACTATGTGGATCATTTAGAACAGAGATAACAGTTTTAAATAAGATAGCAGGATTGTGACTGTTTGATACAATCAGACCCGACAGGTGTCTTCTTTGGGCATCTTTTACAATCCTTTGAAAACAGCGCCAGCATTCCTTCAATATTTGGAGCAACACCTGTAATTTGTCTTTTTTCCATTTGCGTTCGGCTCTGCGACAGTCTCTCCTGCAGCCGAGTGACCTCGTTTAACCAGGGTTCACGCTTGGATTTTGGAAGATTTAAAATCTTCCCACATCCGAATACATTAAGATGCCGCCTGGTCCGTCCTAATTTAATCATGTAACTGATTGTAATGTTGGTGTCTGTCTCTCTGGTCAGTTCACTCCTGGAAGCCAGTGGATTCTGGGACTGAGCGAGAGATGAGGTTCCACCGCCCCGAACAGGACGGCCTGGAGCAGATTGTGGTGTCGCCACAAGCAATAAAGGAATCCTTCAAGTGCCGAGACGACTTCCTGTACTTGAGACACATTTTTTTCCGTGAGGGCGGTGTGATTTCCCCTCGGTGTTCTGCGGAGAACGGCCATGAGCCCACCCTGGAGAATCTCAATGTGCTGGTAAGAGGTAAACTGATGCTGGACAAGATGCACTGACGCTTTAAATAGATGTGTAATCTTAAAATTGACGACCAAACAGTTGGGAGCGCCACACGTTTCCAGGGTTTTATGCCCCGGCTCTTGTTCTTTTGTGTGTTTCAGAAAGTGGTGGAGCGTTTCCATAGGAACCCCTCCAAATCTGTCAGAGAAGACGTGGCCCAGCGGGTGTTTCTGGTGCCGGAGATGAAGACCGAGTTGACCTATCACCTCATGGATCACCGCACTATCCCTTCCAGGAAAAGCCTCAAAAGAATAGAAGATGATGAGCCAATCACAGACAGCATGTTCTCCTTCTTTTTGGTACGACTGAATCTGCAGCTGAGGCCGTTAACTCTTCCTGTCACAAGCTTATGAACATCACACATACAGATGTTTATGAGCGCCCTGAGACCGTCCAAAAGATCTAAGAGCGAACATGGTGGACTGACTGATGAAAACATTTGTGTGGGTGTTGTTTTATTAGTGAATATGTGTGTGTGTGTGTGTGTGTGTGTGTATTCAGGTGGACATGGCTGAGGAGCCTCCTGGGCCCCTGTCCTGGTACAGGTTGGTGAAGTACCTGATAAGCGAAGAGGAGAAGATCGCTCTCCAAATCAAAGCATCTCTGGTGGAGGTAACGACAGGATCACATCAGATCTTCTATCCTTCTGGTTTTCTTTGCTAAGTATAGAAGAGACTGAGTGCTTTCAAAGTCCAAAGAGAAACTCAGACTGTTGATTAGTATCACACGATGATGATAAATCTGACTAATATAAAGAGTTACTCTGTGCAGTTGATCCCCATAGCGCCTCTCTCCAAACAGAAACATCCTGTCTCTCTTTACGTCTTTAAAAATGAAGTTAATTCTCCACATAGGATTTCTCTTTTGTCTTTGGTAAAAGGCCACGACCCGTTTCTCCCGCTATCAGTAGACATGCAAATTTGTTTTAGCTGTATTTACCCAGAATGCCCTGCACTGTAGTCCACTTCCTGCTTTTGGAGCGGTCTCCACACATACATTCAAACCGCAGTTGACTGCAACCGAATCGAACCGTTTGTTGGTCTGGGTTCAAACTCTGAACCCAGAGTTGATTACGTATTCACACCTCCCCGACCGAACTGGACCTTCTGGGCAAACAGACTGGAGTTGGATTATAGTGGACTAAGCAGGGCTGGTGTGAACATTGTTTTGTTGATTGGTTGAAAGATTGAGATTGTTCAATTAAAGTAAGATACATAGAAATAACACAGACAGCTCGGCCATCTTGCTGCTACGCTCTCCTGGCTGGCTGCATAGCGCCGCCGTTAATGACACAGCCGTAGACCTTCAGACTGTCGTAGGAACTTGTGCCAGTTTTATTGTGGATGGTGTGAAACCGACGGCATGAATCTGATCTCCTCCAGCCAACAAGCTGCTCTGGTCTATGCTGATGTTTAACCAACGTTTAAGTTCAGTAAAGCTCAGAAAGTTTTAGATTGATTCTGACTTTACCTGATGTGAGCAGATGGAGACCATTGTGGACTGCAGGAAGCAGGAGGAGAAGGAAGTGGAGGTGTTCTCCTCTCCACTGGAGGAGGTTATGGCCTGCAGGGAGAAATGGGAGGAGGTAGGAGAGAAATCCACCCAGACAGCAGGTCAGGCCTGTTTGTGACGCCATGAGTGATTCATGTCTGCTGCTGTAGGAGCTCACGTCCAAAGAGGAGGTCCTTATCCTCCATCGGCAGGGAATGGACGTCATGGTGCCGTACCTGGCCCGACTCGGGAACTCAGAGTCTCTCACTCAAGAGGAGGCCACCTCCTTCTGCCACGGATGCTCAAAAGCATTTACAGAAAAACTGGAGGAGCATACCGACTTCCTGCAGAGGAACTTGGAAACGGTGTGACAGAGCTCCGCCGGCAGGCCAACATCTGTCTGTTTAGTCTGAACAGACGATGAAAACACGTCATTTACACTAAAACATCGCTGCAGCAACGCTCCTCCATCCATGTGTGTTCAGGTGATCGAGACCCAAGCAGAGGAGAATGACAGCAGGAACCACCTGCATGACCCCACCATGAGCCAGGAGGAGGCGGAGCTCGCCTGTCACCTGTGCTGGGATAAAAAGTTTCACATATCTGCTGCCCAGAGACGCCTCGACAGGTAAACACACACATACCATTTAAAGTGGAACCAATCTGGATGTGAAAGTATAGCCTTTAGTGGAACTATTTCAGCCAATTGACACTGAGGAGCGTGGCCAGGTGTTGGGATGAGCAGAGAGGGTTAAGCTGAGAGCGATTTTTCAGATCCTCTAGCGACAACATGAAGCGCCGGTCGCTGTGCAGTGATGGTCCTGACTGAGCAGAGCAGAGTGCTGCTGTAAGCCCCTCCCACGTCCTACGTACTGCAGACAGTCTGCCGGCAGCAACCTGGCAATTCCTGCAGAGTGATGCATCACACAGAATAAAACATCTTTAGAGGTTGTGGATTAATAATAAAAAATCATCACAGCATCAAAAGAAAGATAAAATCAACAACAAGATTAGAACTGCAGAGTTTGGGAACGCTTGGACCAGAGCGCCTGTAGGAGCCTGCTGAGCCGTGTGTGTGTGTGTGTGTGTGTGTGCGTGTGCGTGTGTGTGTGTGTGTGCGTGTGCATGTGTGTGTGCATGTGTGTATGTTTTACAGGCACAAGGAGAAACTAGAGGAAAAACATGAAGCTTTCCTGGTGAAGCTGCTGCAGAACCCTCTGCTGTCCTCTCACTTCAGCCACTGAACTCAGCAGCAGCCGTGTATTCCACCTACCAGGAGTCTCTACTCTGTCCTTTTCTTTACTGATCCACGATGACGCTCTAAAACCGCCATGTATCAATCAGACCACTGGAATAAATAGTTTGGACTTTGATGTTTCTGTAATTGCAGCATCTAGGAAATCCAGAATGTGATCTTTTTCATTGCTGATTCAGTTGATCTGGAACAAAAAGCAGAACTAAATTTGTTGTCTGTTCTTGTCCATAAAGCAGCTCAAACTCAGGAACACTGGATGGAGATAATCTGTAAACATTTTGCTGCAGGTCAATAGTTGGATTTAGATTTAGACTTGAACTAGGCCATTCTAACCCATTGATCAGTTTTGATCTAAACTAGTGATGAACCGATATGACAACTTTGGGCCACTGTCACAATTAACATTGCTGCTATGACCAATGAGCGATATTTACTGATATTATGTATTATATATATTTTCCTGCCCTTTTGAAACAGCATCACTGTAACGTGACCAACAAGATGGAAATAAATATGGGCAGTACTTGGCACTGCTAGCTAAAATGTTAGCTAACCCTTTGGCTAACACTAAACCACTAGATCTAAGTGGCATTTAGTTGAAGCTAATGCTAACTCCAATGCAAACTATATTTGCTCTTGAAAGGTTGGGAGGCATGTCTTGGTTTTTAATTGTATTCATTTAGAACTTTATTCCGCTGAAACTTTGCAAAACATGAAGTTACTTAACCATTTAAAGATTTTAGGGGAAGTTTGTTGCATTAATCGTTTACAAAGTTAGTAAAAATGATAAAGTGCTAAGCAAAAAAATAAAATAAAATTAAAAATAGCTTTGCTAAATATTTTTGTAATATTTATCTTTTAATGAACTCTGAGCATCTTCCCCATCCTCATCCATCCATTTTCTAACACCCTGGTCCCTGGTGGGGTCAGGAGGAGCTGCTGCCTCTCCAGCTAACGTTCTGGGCGAGAGGCGGGGTCACCTGGATGGGTCACCTGGACGGGTCAGTCTGTCGCAGGGCAACACAGAGACAGACAGAACACACAACCAAACACACACACTCACACCTAGGGATAATTTAGAGAGACCAATTAACCTAACTGTTCAGAAAGAGTTTACACTGTGCAGCCTCTTCCCCATCCTTCCTGGAGAAAAGCATCCCCACAGCATGATGCTGCCACCACCATGGTTCAAGGTAAGGATGTTTTTCTGCCGCACATAGTTTATTATTTAGGGCAGAAAGGTTTTGTTTTGATATCATTTGAATATAATATCTCTTGTGGTTTCTGTCCCCTACATACATTTGGTAGATGTGCAGGAACCACCGATGACCTGGAGATCAAGACCGCCGCTAGGAGGTCGAGCTAAATAAATCCGGATCTGCTCTTTTATAACTACCTTGCTTTCAGGTTTACACCTACTCCTCAGACTACTGTACACACTCACTCTTACAGCGTCTTCTGCGGGACAGCTGAGTTTCCGTGCTGGCGCATGCGCTGTGCATCTGTCGGAGTATGAGGAGCAGCTGAGGATCAGATCCGGAGGTAAACAGGCGCTCTGTCGCTGCTTTTCATTAAGAATGTCAACTCATCGGCAGGTTGGATGTTCTCTGAAGGCTTCTCCTCCAGCAGCAGCGGCTCGCAGTCACAGCTCAGGCTGTTATTGAGACTGAGCTGCTTCATCTCAGCTGAGGCTAACTGTTAGCTGTTAGCTCATCTATTCAAAGTCAATGGAGATTCAGTCCGTTGAGCTGCACAGCTCTCATACTAACTTCACCCGTTTGCTTTGAAACGTAGTGGAAGTTGAGTAGCGTGTGTTCGTGAATAACTCTGAGCCGGGAGCCGCGGCGCTGCTCGCTGCAGTTTGACGCTAACAACAACAGATAGCATTAGCTTTTAGCCGCTGTCAAATATCTGAGGATCTGGGAGGCGGGTCTTGTTCTTCACTGCCAGCTCTGTGGGCCAATCAGCGTCCGAGGCTGGGAGGCGTGTCTTTGTTTTTAATTGTATTCACTTTCAATTTCTTTTCTATCCTTTTTTACATATTAATTATGAACACATAAAATATAAAAAGTGTTTTCAGAAACGTAGAAAACAAAAGGATGAAATGTTGGGCGGGGTTTGATGTGTGTAACTCAGAAAGTTGCTCTACAAACAGCTCCATCTCCTGGACAACTGAAAGAATCCAAACACAAACATTCATGGTGTGTAATAATAAGTTTCAGCTTCTACAGCGGCTCTGTGTCTTTTTCCGGCAGATGAAGACTCCACCAGACAGGTCAGGAATCACCTTCGAGGTCGGAGCTCAGCTGGAGGCCCGAGATCGACAAAAGAACTGGTCTGCATCACACACACACACACACCCACACACACACACACACACACACAGTACCTAGCATATGTTTTAACTATCCTAACCATCCTCTGCTGTTCCAGTTAGCTGCCCAGTCAGCCTCTTTCCAGTGATATAACTTGTTAACTCAAACAACTTTAGCGAAATAGTAAAATAATGGCTTTGTTGGGGAGTTACTTAAAATTATAAAAATATGTTGTTGTTTTTTCTTATGACAGGCTAAATAATGCAAATTGATGTTACTAATTTTTGGCTGTAACTTTACTAACAGCAGCCCAAACTAGTGGATTAGTCTTTGTTTGTATGACAGAAGAAAAGTCTGTCATCAGTTCTGTGCTGATTAAACAGGAACATTAGGATAATAATGTTGGGACACAATACAAAATATTTCTCAATTTTTTTATACATAATGTTTCCAGGATTGTTTGTGGTTAAATTCACGATGCAAAACGTTAAGTAAATAATTGGACAGTTCTGCTGATCATTTTGTTGTTCTGAGTGTCTTTGAATCACCTGAGCTCTTGTCTCTGCAGGTATGCTGCCACTATTGAGAAGATCGATTATGACAAGGAGCGGGTTCTGGTCCACTATCGCCAGTGGAGCCGTCGACACAACGAGTGGTTCCACTGGAGCTCGCCGTACCTTCGTCCGCTGGAGCGCGTCAGCCTGAGGAGGCAGGGCCTGATGCCGCCGCAGGCCCAGCCGGTACCAACGCTGCTTATTAATGCTAAGCTGTTTACTTATCATGATTAGGATTGTTTTCATAATTGATTATTGCTACAAGTATGAAAAATCTGTTTTTTAAATAACAGATTGTTTAATGAAAAACAGCCTGATTATTTTCTAAATAATAGTTTCTAAATTATTTTTTATAAAATGTAAATTCTTTTCACACATTTTAGATCTGCTTTTTTATAAGTATTAAATCTGATTATGTTGTTATAACATTTGATTATTTTAAAAATACATAAAACAATTTTACAAATATGAAATATTTTAAAATATTTACATGATTATTTTCTAAATAATCATTTTATTTTTCAGGTATTTTATTTACAGTAAGAGAAATGTCTGACATGAAACATTCATATGCTTTTTTTGCGTCTCTAAACGTTTCGTTTAAAGCAGGAACCAGAGCGTTTCCTCCATCTTGTCGTGTTTCTGTCAGATCATCCTGTTTCCTGTCTCAGGTCTTCGTTTTGGGCTCCAAAGTTCTGGCCTGTTGGACCGACTGCCGCTTCTACCCGGCAAAAATCCTCAAAGTCAACAAAGACGGTGAGACTCAATTTTGACCTTTCAACAACAGAACATAAGGGCCAGACTAAGAGATTTCTTATGAAACTGTTAGAAAAAAGTCATAATATTACTTGGAAAAAGTCGTAAAATTACTAGAAAAGTCTCTTTAATGAGAGCAAAACTGCGACATAGAGAGCAGCTCGTCTAGTCTGTCCTTCGTTCCTTGAAGTAAACCGTCGTTTGTTTCAAAGTCCTGCTACTTATAATAATTGGATTCTGATGTTAAATATCATCCTTATTTGAAAAACTGATCACAAAGTTTAACTTCTTAAAATGCTCAACATTCCTCGTGTTAATTTCTGATGACTTTTTATGTTGGAGTTATCTTAAAATTACTACTTCATTGTACTAATATTACAACTTTATTCTTGTAATATTATGACTTTATTTCTATTATTACGTCAACCTTCTTATTTTGTGGATTTTTTTCTCATATTATTACAACCTTATTCTGCTAATATTGTATCTTTATTTTTCTGTCGTTTAAATTTTTTTCTAGTATTTTATGACTGTTTTCATAATATTATGAG
Source organism: Xiphophorus hellerii (assembly GCF_003331165.1). NCBI lineage: Eukaryota > Metazoa > Chordata > Actinopteri > Cyprinodontiformes > Poeciliidae > Xiphophorus > Xiphophorus hellerii. The sequence continues at coordinate 31,941,236 of NC_045672.1, read as the reverse complement.
CTTGTTCTTGTATCATTATGTCTTTTGTTCTCATTATTTTGACTCACTGTCATGCGACTTTATTCTAATAATCTAATGTTGTTTCTTTGCCTGGTCCTGATTCCCGGTCATCTCGAAACAGATGTTTCTCTGATGAAAAGCTTGTGTTCACATCTGGTTCTGAATGTTTGAAGCTGCTTGTCTGAATCTGAAAAAAGGAACAAAAAAGAAACATTTTAACTGTAACTCCAGTTGAACGGCTTTAAGTTTCAGTCTGCAGTGATGGGCCTAACCCTGCGTTCCCGTCCCAGACTCGTACACGGTGCGGTTCTACGACGGCGTGGTCCAGACGGTGAAGCCGACCAAAATCAAACCCTTCCACGAAGTAAGAACCGCTGCACCTTCCTCACCTTCCTCCAACAGCTCGTCATCTTCACTGATGCTGCTTTCTGTGGTCCAGAGGTCCAGATCAGAGAGGAGCGCAGTGGGGAGCGAGGGATGGGAGGAGGGCGAGAGTGAGGAAGAGGAGCAGAACCCCAAAGAGGGGGGAGGCCAGGAGATGCAGGAGGAGGAGGAGGAGAAGAAGGGAGGAGAAGAAGAGGAGACCTCAGAGGAGAAGGAAGGAGCTGAGGAGGAGGAGGAGGAGGAGGAGGAGGAGAGGAAGACAGCAGAGCCTTCTTCCTCTTATCCACCAACAAAGAAGAAGACAGAAAACAGTGAGTTAAGATTCGACCCCTGATGTTTGTCTTCAGGTTGAAGGTAAATCTGGTTTGTTTTTCTTGTCTTTCAGACAGAAGTGATGTAGTTCAGAAACAGCCAATCACAGCAGACTCCACCCTGGCAGCAGTTCCTAACCCCGCCCACATTGACAAAGGTAACCAATGAGCTCCGGGTCGGTCGTCCATCTTGTGTTTCAGTTTGATGATGTCTCTGTGGCGTTGTTTCCATAAGCTCCTGATTTATTTCCATCCACTGTTGCTTGAGTGTTTCTCTCAAATCTTGAATTCACATTTAGAGCAGATTAAATCCAAATTAGAGGTGCATTGATCACAGTTTTCTGGCTGATCACTGATCTTTGAAAAGCTGGGCGTTCCCATTCTGATTTTTTATTTTTATTTTTTTGTCTGAGAAAAAGTTGCTAAATATTGTCGTCTGTTGCGCCAGAGCAAAAGGGGACAGTGGCTGATTTATTCGATCTCCAGTTCATCCAATGTTGCTCTCCTCCTCCTCAGATGTCCTGATGGAGCGCCAGGCTCACCTTCCCACCACACACAAGTTCAGCAGAGAGCCACGTAAGCTCCGCCCACCACTGGGTCTCCATCTTCCCCACTGCAAAAACACAAAATCCTACCAACTATTTCTGGTCTAGTTTCTATTGCAAATATCTCAGAACAGTTGAAATAAGACAAAACTAACCTACAAGTAACTTTTCAGAAAGATAAAGGAGCTTGTTTTAAGTTAATTATTCCCTAATATTGATTAAAAGCACAGTTTTCACTTATGGGGAAATTGTCTATTAAGGAATATCAAGGAATTGTTGACTCAAAACAAGCTCCTTTATTTTGCTGAGAAGTTACTTGTAAGTTTTTTGGTCTTATTTCAAGATGTTGGCACCAGAAACCAAAGTACTTGTTTAGGTTCTGTTTCTGCAGCGTCTCACTGGCTGTGTGCTCCTGCAGTGTACAGGGTGATAAAGAACCAGCCTCCTCCTATTCTGTCCATCGAGCTGGACCACAACCCCTTCAAGTGTCCGGCTGCCGGCTGCTCCAAGTCCTTCAGGAAGGCCAGCCTGCTTCACTACCACATCAAGTACTACCACTCTGAGCAGCAGCTGGATGCCGGCGGCGGCGCGGAGCCGGAGGCCTCCAGGTGAGTCCAGGTGAGTTCAGCACCACAGCCTCCGTGATGACCCCTGACCTTCTGCCTCTACTGGCGCTGCAGGAGGAAAAGGTCTGCTTCTGAAGGAGGCGACTTCCCGTCCAGCAAGAAGGCTGACGTCCAAACCGGCAGCTGTCGCCGTGACGACAGAGAGCAGAGCATCATGGGGACCGGTGGGTCGGAGCTCGGTGATTCTCAAACAGATTTCTGTGGGACAAAATGAGCCAAACGTCTGAATTCTGTCTGCAGAGCTGAAGAAGGAGGAGAGGAAGGAAAAACCAGGAGGACACGACAGGAAGGAGAGGAAGCACTTCCTGCGAGTCAAACTGAGGAAGAAGAAAAAGAAGAAGAAGAAGAAGAGCCAGTCAGGTAACGGAGGATCTGGATTCCTCCTCAGCCTGCTTTTCAGTTCAGATTATTAATCTGATTAGTTTACCCTGAAATCTGGATTATGTCAGTGGAATCATTTGTCTGTGTTCGCCCTGCTTGCAGGATTCGGCAGCAGCGACGACGACGCGCCGGACCGACCGCCCCTCACTCTGAAGCTTTCACACTCACACGGTCCGAGCAGGAAACACTCCAGATATTCACTTTTCTCTTTGAAAAAACACCAAATATTCTCCTTTCTCGTTCAAAAAACCAACAAAACGCTGATTTTGTTTCTGCTTCCAGTCGACGACGGCAGCGACTGGTCGACTCTGACGGCTGAGAGTGGCGAGGACACGTTCTGGCCCGTTGCTACGGAGACGGAGGACTGTGAGGTGGTGAGGTGTGTGTGCGAGGTGGACGAAGAGAACGACTTTATGATTCAGGTAACACACACACACGCACGGTCCATAAAAAGTCTTCATCAGGCTTTAATTTCCACAAATCTTGTGTGAAAACTTTGACTAATTTTTTATATTTTATTTTTGAAATAAAGAGAAATATTTCATTTAATTTAGACCAAAATGGTTCTGGTTCATTAATGAACAATGAATTCATCTGTAAAATTGATCCGATTCTGGGCTCTGAATTTACTGATTTTTATCTCTTTAATAAAACCTATTCTTTCACTCTTGACTTTTTAATAGTGGTGTACCTCAGGGCTTGGTTCTCAGCCCCCGTCCATTCATATTCTCAGACCTCCTCCTGTTCAGCTTGTTCACATCGGGGTGTAGCTCCAGGTGTAGGCAGATCACACCTCCAGGTCCCAGCTGCCAAACTCCTTCTTGACTTCACCTGAGTCTAAATTAAAGATTTTTCTAGCTATGTTTACATCTAATTGTCTATAACATTTTGAGTGAAATTTTAAAATGTCAGACAAAAAACTAAAATTCATATTAGTTGTGCTTTCATCTACTGTGAAAAATGTCAGATCATCGATAATCTGGAGCGAATCAGCCACCAAAGCGATTTTTCATCAGGTGTTGACTTTATTAATGGCTATCTACTTCCTGATAAACAAGACGTCTCTCCTCTGAAGTCTGGAGGTTTGGACTCAGAAATTTCTCCGTTTTATTCAGCGTATTTCCTTTTCCCCTGTAGCATTAACTCTTTTTCAAAAAAGCCAAAAAACCTCCTACAGCTGGCGTAAAAACTTTCCAAATGGAAGGAATTTTTTTTGTTTTACCATTCCCATCAACCTTTTCATTTTAATCTTCTCCTTTTACTTCTATAAATTCAATCTTTTCTTGTTTTTACTCAGATTTTCTGATATTGTTTGATGGTCTTATATGGCTCAAACCCAGAGGGAATCTTTTTCTGCCGTTGTGTCTCTACAGTGCGAGTCGTGTCTCTGCTGGCAGCATGGAACCTGCATGGGTCTATATGAAGACAACGTTCCTCACAACTACATCTGTTACTACTGCAGGCAGACCTCAGGTAGGATCCCCTCCGCTGCGCTGCAGGGGCAGAAAACAGGAGGAACCTTCCTCTGATCCGTCTGCTTCCTCTGCAGGCTGGAGGCGGGCCCAGCGCTTCCTGTCTGAACCTGATTTGCTGATCTCGGGTCACATGTTTGGCCTGTCCTGCGTGAAGGAGAACTACTCAGAGATCAACGCCTCCAAGATCTCCCACACCAGCCACCTGCTGGCCCAGACGCACAGCCTGCACCAGGTCCTGAGCGGCCTGCAGCTCAAGATCAGCCTGCTGCAGTGAGTACATCAGTCAGCCCACCACCAGGGGGCGCACATCTACAGAAACGTCTGCTCAGCATCTCTGTCTCCCTCTGCGCAGCTCTCCGTCCCACCCCGACCTGCAGCTGTGGAGATTGCCATGGCGACAGGAGGAGGCTCTGAACCTGACGTCCGGCCAGCAGGACGAGCCGCCCATCTGCTACGTCAGCAGCGAACACTGCTACCAGAAACCAGAGGCATCATGGGAAATGGCGGAGGAAAAGGTAGGAGAGGTCAGTCTGGGTTCAGGAAACGAGGGACTAAAATAAACTTCACACTCTGTGAGGCGCCCTGCAGACGGAGTCACACCCCTTTAAGTTCTTCTCGTCTTTCTGAGACGGATCAACACAGAGGAGATTATCAGATGGAAAAAAAAGTTGGCATATTCTGCAGATTTTTCATTAAACCACTTAAGGCTTGGAGTGGCCTAGTCAAAGTCCAAACCTAAATCCAGCTCATAACCTGCAGCAAGACATTAAGATTGATGTCCACAGGTGTTCTCCATCCAATCAGATTTTTGGCCGAGTAAGAAGAGGAACTTGACAGAACCGCAGTGGGAGCTCAGTGACCATTTTATTTGTGACATTTTTAAAACCAACCTTCTGTTTCATGAAATCCCATTAAAGCACAATAAAATGTGTAAATCTTGGGTTCTAATTGTTGTTTCTGTTTGAAGCCTGAAGATCTGAGGAAACAACAGTCTCTGAGCATCATGGACGCCAACGCCGTGAGCCACTCAGATGCTCGCTTCTTCCTCAGCATCAAACCGGAGAGCCACTCAGAGGACGCCGGCCACGCCCACAGACAGGCCGCCGTGTCTGTGGCTCAGTGTCGGCTCAACCTGCTGGATCACGTGGAGACGCTGCATCACCAGATCACCGCCAGGATGGACCTGATCGAGCGAGAGCTGGACGGTAACACACACAGATACAGGACAGGTTTTAAATTTATTTTTCCACTCTGATGAGGAAATTGAGAAAACTTTCTTTTTCTCCCTGCAGTTCTGGAGTCTTGGCTGGATCACTCTGGGGAGCTGGAGCCTCCAGACCCTTTGTCCCGCCTCCCGCAGCTGAAGCAGCGAATCAGGCGCCTGCTGAGTGACCTGTGTACGGTGCGGCGCCTGGCAGTCTGCCGCTGAGCGACTGACAGCCGCAGGCGAGTGGAAACGTAACGCTCTGTGAGTCGGTTCTGCTGGAAGAACTTTTTTGTAAAAAGAGACTAAACCTGGAGCTGACCTCCATGACCTGTCCTCTGATTGGCTGGCTGCTCCGGTTACAGACGCACCTCCGAACAAGAACACAGATAATTTTATAACTCAGATTTTGTAATTGCACTAATGTTAATACCAACTGTAATTATTTCCTGTTTTGTAATTTCAAAAGAAAAAACACAATGATGATTTTTAAAGTTTGTTGGAACCACAAAATGTTTTTTTCCCAGCAGCAGATTTTCATTTTCATCCACAGAAGCTTCATTTATTCAGCTGTGAACAGACTGTATGCAGAATACCTGGGAGTGCCTGCAGGGGGCGCCTCCTTTCTTCTTCTATGGTTTATGTTTATGTTTTAACGGCTGTTTTGAATCAGAACTGAGCACAGCAGATCTGGGCCAGATTCAGCAGATGGTCCCGGGGCCACAGCCACTGGGCCACTGGTCCCACTGCTGCCACTGGTCCCACTGGTCTCACTGGTCTCACTGGTCTCACTGGTCCAGGATGAGCGGGGCGACATCAGGGCTCAGCTTTGAGGTCAGTGTAATTCAGACGTTTTGTAGAATAAACCAGATTAAACTCCTGATGGATCAGGACAGATTTATTTCTGAGACTCAGGCTCGGTTCGACTTGAGGACAGATGAAGGATCATCTGAGCTGAATCGTTCTGTCTGATATGTGATGACAGCAGAATTGATCCAACCCTGAAGGTCTCGGATTTTCTCTGTGATCCATTAGTCTGGTCTGGTTCAACAGTTCTCCAGACTTTCTGAAGTTTCCTCTGAAAAGCTGCGGTTTTACTTCCAGTCCCTGATTGGCCCTTGTTCCAGCTTTATTAGAGTTAGCACTGTGGAGGTTCTGGTTCTGCCCCGGTTCTGTTACCCGCCTGATCTCCTGGATCAGATGATGAAGATGATGATCCAGGAGATCATCGTCTGTAGCAGCAGACCTATCTGTTGGCCATCACACGGCCATCATAGTTAGGAAAAGCACTAAATTTATGTTTCTGTTAAAAGGTGAATGCAGAAACAATAAAAACCTGTCGGCCAAATGAAAAATATTAATCTAAGTGAAACTTGATCCATGTTTGGCTGATTAATCCTTCATCTGCCGACCTCGACTTTTCACTCCAGATATTTAACTTCACAGAGGCTGAATGAAACTGACGATTTGGCCTTTAATGCACTTCTGCAGCAGGAATGTTGGTGTTTCACATACAGTCTGGTTCCAACTAAAACCTGTTTATATTTCCCAACAGCTTAAGTTTTGACATATCCACTTAAATATTAGCTGTTTTAATGAAGATAACGTGTAAAATCAGCTTCTAAAAGCTCCCAGATCTTAGATTCTGTTTTTCTTTAGTTTTATTTTTACATCGGTGCTTTATGAGCTTCCCTCTACAGACAAGCAGAATCAGTTTTCATTCTCACAGTTTCAGCATTTTTTATTTCTTTTTACTGAGCTAAAAGCTGCTTCGTTTCAGTTTAGTGAGAAGAAAAATGCTGGTGCTTCTTCACAGCACAGCTTGGAAATGTACAAATGTTAATCTGAATGTTTTTACGCTTGTATAAGAAACTGTACAAACCTGTAGATTTATTTTGATAGAGAGACGGATGGACTGTTTTTCAGAAAGGAAAGTAGACTTTTTCCTGAAAATAAAGCAGTGAAATGTATTCAACACTTTGTTCTACACGCTGGTTTTGATCTGATGGCGACGCCTCTAAAGCGTCTGTTTCCTCTCCTGTCAGTAGTTTAGACGTAAAGCTCTAGATGTTCCTCATTAACCCGTCGAAGCTTCGCTGTTCATTTAGTTTCAGGCTGGAGGTTTTTGTTTTTCAGAGATTCTTCCGTTGAATAAAAATGTTGAAACATGCTGCAAGTTTTCTGTGTCTGGATTTTTCCTGAACCATGAACATAATTCAGAAACATCATTTCCAAACTTTTTGGCCCGTGAGTCAAAAATACTGGCAGACCAAGAAAGAAAGAAAAAACAATGAAACGAAGCATTAAGATTTTTATGTTTCTTGCAGAGAAGAGATGTTATTGTTTTTAGATTTTGTATGTTTGCTGTAGTAAAGGAAAGGACCTAGTTATTTTAGGCTCAGCTGAACAAATTTATTCAGTTACAACAGAATAAATTTGGGAAAAGTTTGTTTTTCAGTAAAGTCAATGGACATATGTGGTTCTACTTATTATAAAAGTCTAGTTATAAACAGACAAATATCTTGTGCTGTACTTCATATTTTCCATTTCAAGAAAATTATATCAATAATTTTATTCATTAAAATGAAAAGTTTGAGAAAATTTGAACCACAGTTTCCGACTGAGGTACAGTTACTTTATGCCTCATTTTAACAAACTGGTACATATCTGCTTTAAACAACATATTTTGAGAACATTTCCCCATTTTTACTGCAGAAGTAGATTGCTAACTGACAGTAGTCTCCATTTAAATGTTTTAGATCAGCAAACATTACATATTGAGAAAAGATGAAGTAAATCAGAAAAGATGAAATATTTATGAACTGCACCTTAAATTATCCAACTGATCTCAAAGCAAATTTGTAGAGAAACTAAATGAGAAAAACACCATTTTTATTTTTACAAAGTGTTCTTCTGTCTGGAAAAATATAAGCAGAATTAAAGGATGCTGTAGCGTTTATCTGTATTTACTGTTGACAACGCCTTGGCGTCTGTCTGAAAGTCCTGCTGTTTGTGTTTGTGTGTGAGCGATAGTAACGGTGTTGCTGTCCGTACAGCAGATGGTCCCACTGTGTTTTCACGCCGATGTTTCCTGCCTGAGCGACGATCTAAATATGTGCTGCCTGGATGAGAGCAGGCGTGTTGCTCACTTCCAAACAGAACCATCTACAGGAGGAGCTGAGAAATAAACTGTAAAATGAACAGAAGTCCATTCAAACTGTTGTACTTACAACATTTAATTCAGTCCTGAACATTTTCACTCGTTTCAAAATTATGACTTTGTTTCTCAACATTTTAGCTAAGATATCAAAACAATAATTAATATTTACTCATTTTCACTTATTTTTTCATATCAGTGAAAATGTATATTATTGAGATGGAGGAAGGTTGACTGGGAAATTAATTAAGATACTTTATTACGCCTAAACAAAAAAAATCCATCTATAAACATAGAAAGCTCCAACTTGCTAAAAATTGTTGAAATATAAAAGTGAATCCTTATCATCTGTTTAATGTCAGGTGATTAAAACTTTGTGGTAGGATATGCACAATGCAATACATAACAGATTTGAAAGTCAACTGCTTCTTTCATATTTTATGCATCCATTTCTCTCTTTATTTTATTTCATTTGTTTTGTTATAAAGGAAAATAAAGGACATTGAAAAAAAATTAGATTAACTGAAGCAATGCATATGATCTGTTTGTGAATGTGGTTAATACGTGTGTGTGTGTGTGTGTGTGTGCGTGCGTGCGTGTGTGGGTGTGTGTGTGTGTGTGTGTGTGTGTGTGTGTGTGTGTGTGTGTGTGTGTGTGCGTGTGTGCTGTTTGTATCACGGGACTACCAATGGAAATTAGCCTTTTGCTAAATCCAACGTATTTAATATTTCATAGCGTATAATGACAATTGACCAAATAAGATCAAATTAATACAAGTAAACATAGGAAGAAATTCAAGTAAATGTTAACAGTAAATATAGGTAAATTAATGCTTAATCAACTGTAAACAAAGATATGATCTTGTAAGTCAATAAAGTTAATTAGAATTAGAATAAAATTAAAAAACGATGGATGCATTCATGTGGTGTTTTGAAAGGCATTGACAAATAAAATGCATTATTATTATTATTATTATTATAATTATTATTATTATTATTATAAAATCTCAAAATTATTATTTAGAGTCACACATAACAAGCTGACTTTTTCTAATGACACATAACCAGAATCAATTTTAATTTATGTGGATTTCTGGGGAATATTTACTGGGCTGATATGAATCAAACTTGTTGTTTTCTGTACTAATTTGTCCCTAAAGTAAACATCAAGGCCCCGCCCCCCGTGTTTAGATTTCTGACGTAGCTCCGCCCCGGACTGTCCGCGTGCAGCAGAACGACCGGAGAGAGAATCCTCCTCGCGACCAGATTCAACAAACTCTGCTGGTTACCAACGGTTACCTGCTGCCGAACCGGATTAAACCGCCTACCGACCCGCTTCAGGGGTGAACCGACTAACGGTGAGTGGGGGAAAAAAACTCCATTATGTCAGTTAACTAGAGACTGGTTACCTGGTAACGACTGGCAAGCTAGTTAAAACTGCTAACTGACCACTGGGGATCGTTGCTTGTGTTGAGCGGTAACTCAAAGGTTCCGTTTGGAGAACGGTTCGGTTCTGTTCTGATGGAGCTCGCCTTCATGATGACGATGTTACGAGTTACAGGTGTGTGTTTGTGTATCGGGGTGTGTGTATGTCAGTGTGTGAGTGCGCGCGCGAGCTGGAGATGTAGTCTCCCATGGTAACGGTTGGTTGCTAAGGCTCCCTGTCAGTGGAGGTTACGTTACCATCCTATTGTGGCTCTTTGTGCGCTAATGTGGGCGGACAGCTCAGCCAGAAAACATCCAGTTCATCAGATCTGCAGCTGCTAAACCAAATAACAGATTATATTTAAACTAAAGGCTGATTTTTATTCATTGGAACTCAGAGAAAAGTGCCTACAGCCTTTCTTTCTGCTTCTCTGGCTGTTGGGAAGGTGAGTAATAATCACCGTGAACACCTCGGTGAAAGCTTTATGTGTTAACCACCATGACAGGGCGGAAAGCCATCAGCGATGATTTAAGAGGAGGAGCAACCTGGAAAGCTTTAAAAGCTGTTTCCAAACTGTTTCTGTGGAATTTCATCACCTCAGTTCATCAATCCTGGAGTAATTTACCAATCAAATAGAAAAAAGTAGATATGGTATGAGCTCCTGTAGCAGTCTGTTTCAAGCCTCTGACTGAAGATAGTCTGTGTATGAAGCAGAATCTCATCATGTTTTTTCCATTTTGTTTAGCATTTTCTGAAAAACTGTCATTTTAGAACTGGGTTGGTTTTAGAACCAGTTCGGTTTTAGAATCGGGTCAGTTTTAGAACTGGTTTGGTTTGTGAACATTGGTGTTTGGAGTCGACCGAAGGCCTGTCGTAATAAATCAATTAATCAGATGATTAATTGAAACAAACTGAATCATTTCTTTGCATGATTTATCTTTTTCTCTTTTCTCTCTCACTACTAAAGTCTTCAGTCTGGTGCTTTGGTCTCAACTAGCCCTTATTTTGAAGGACAATTTTGTTTACAGAGATTTTATAATTCATTTTTATCTAATTTTTCTGATGTTTCGTTTATTTATTTTGGATATTTGTCTTCCAGTTCCAGTGTTTATTAAATGTTTATTAGTCTAAAGTTTATTTATATTTCAGAATATGTTCTGAAACATATTCTAATGTTATATTACTTGAAAATGGTCTGAAAACAACAATGTTATCGTTTATTGCTGTAATTTCTGGGACAATTTATAAAATTTGTTATGCTGACAGGTTTTGTCTGCCGTCCGTTTTGGGAACTGACAGTCAGAACCAAGCACCACCATGAGGGGGCATCACACTACATGGAGAAATAGCGTAGCGGCAAGATGGCAGATGATTTGCCTAGACAGTCGGTTGGTTGAGGAGGTGTGAATGCTAATCGAACTCTGATGCAAACTAAAAAAACAAACTCAGGTCCGGTTACAAACCCTGGTCTGGTTCGGTCAGAAACTCGGTCTGGGTTTGAACTGGTTTGGTTCCAATGCATTAGGAAGCTGACTACAGTGCAGGGCATTCTGGGTAAGAATCCATCCAACTTTAAATCCCTTATTATCAGTCAGAGTCTGATATGGTAGATCTATTTACACCTGCATACTGAATGAACAGCGACTGCTGGACAAAAGAGACTAAAGTGTAGAAGTTTGGTCATAATGCACAGGTGAAACCAAACTCAGCATATGATGGAAAACCATTCAGCAGCTTGGGAACAGCTGATTGGCTCAGACTTTTCTGCATCTACAGGAAGCTTTTCAGGACCTCAGCTAGTGTTCTGAGTTTTTCTGCTGTTTGGTTCCTCTGAGGGAAACTGGACCCAGTCAGACCCCAGCAGGCAGAAATAAACCCTGAATCACTTCTGCTATGGATCCATAATTTCTGGATCCACTCCGGACTGCAGGTGGAGCCTGGTGGAGGAGGATGCTAAGCATTTCTCACCTGCTGAACGCTGCCTCCTGCTGGTCAGGCTGTCTGTTAGCGTTACACTCTGACCAAAGTGAAGTTCTGTTGTTTCTTCTTCATCATTTTAACCCAGCCATGCATGCTAAATGAACAACAGCTGTCTTCAGTCAGAGGCTTCTTCAGATTCATTGCAACATGGACTGCTACATGAGATCCTTCCTGCCCACAGCCGTCAGTCAGCATCTACAATAACTCTGTAAAGAACCTAAATTACTGAGTCACAACAACATTTAATATCTCTTTGGGATCAATAAAGTAATTTGGAAATTAATTGACTTGAACTGAAACATTGAAAACATGATAAATGCCTTGAAACTGTGAGAAGATCCAGTAGAAATAATTTCCTGCAATAATTAGTCTACCAAAATCATAGTTAAACAAGACAAAAGGAAAATAAAACCAATAAAACCTGATTAATTACTGAACTAAATATCATTTATAAATTTGAATTAATATTGTGATTTGTTTTTGTTTCTTTACACTGAAGTATTTTGGGATAAAAACCAAAGGAGGCTGATGTGTGTTTAACTCTCATTGCATTCCTATCATGTCAGTTTATGGTCTGGAAGATAGCTGAGTATCTATTTCTGAACTGTTATTGTATTTATGCTTATTGGATTTTCTTTATTGAAGAAAACAGGAAACACTTTATTCAGTTTCCTGTTGACTTCCTGCTGATTGAGACTTGATTTAATGTTCTGTTTTCTGTTTGACTTTAGATCAGAGCCAAGTTGACTTTAGGACACAGTTTATCAAACCAAAACCCAATCTACTGAAACCTGTCTGCACACACACACACACACACACACACACATCCACCCCCCCTCCCACACACCCCAACACACACACTTCATGTTTCCATCAGACTCACTGAGCTGGAAACTTTAGGCTGAGTAAATCTGATGTTATAGAATAATTTATTATATTAAACAATAAGAAAACATGGCGGGACTGAAGAGTTTTTCATTTCCATGTTTGTTTGTAAATAAACCTGTTGAAACATTTGTGGATTTTTACAAATTTTTTTGAATTTGAAGTGAAACCGGTGCTGATCCAGTAGAACCGGACCGGTTCACTGCTGTTTCCTTATCGCCATGGTAACAGACTTCTGTGACATTAAGATTAAAGACTTTAATGAGAGGAATTTATGATAAAATCTGAAGGTTTTTGGAGTTCAGTTTGTGTTTTTCTTGTGTCGGCTGTGGGCAGGAAGGATCCACCATGACCATCTTTCAGTTTTGTAACATTTTAATCAGAGGTTTAGAGATGAGATCTTTTAATAAACTGCTCCCAGATTTAGGAATATTTGTGTATATTTTCAATGTAAGCCTCAGTTTGTGATTAGTTCTCTGACAGTTTAGAGTCTTTCAGTCACAGAAACATTTTAACCCCTCCTAGCTGACCGCCGGACTTGAGCTGCAAAACGCATTTAAAGATGCTGCAAACGGCTGCAATTAAGCCGATTCAGTTATTATCCCATCACTGGCAGCACTTCCTGCTAACAGCTGCACCACAGTGTAATTTACCTCAGATCAGCGGGTGACCTTTGACATTTCAAAACGAGCTGTGATTGTTCAGCTGTGTGTTTTGTTTTTTTTCTGGGTGATGAATGGATGTTTTAGTTTAATCCTCTCCTGTCTGTCCGTTTAAAGTGTTTTCTACCAGCTGACTGGTGTGAAACACTGACCTCATGGAGGAGCTTCACGACGTGCAGCTGACGGAGATCAAACCTCTGCTCACAGGACAGGTGAGGGGCGGGGCTTAGCACAGCTCAGACATGGCGTTATGAGGCTTAAATCGTCCCTGTAGCCCTGATAAAGAGCGATGATCAGTTACCCAGTTCTCTGTGTTGTCGTTGCAGAATAAGAGCAACCTGCAGGATGTCAACTGCAAGGTGAGTTCAGCCAGTCGGCTTCACAACTGATTAGTGTGGAAGGATTCAAACCAGGCAGCACAGAGTTAGCATTTCATAAAAGTCTGAGTGTGTGTGTCGTCCAGGAATACGACGTGGAGACAGCGCATGGAGTGCTGCACGTCACCATGAGGGGCGTCGCCAAGGGCAACCAGCCCACAATCCTCACCTACCACGACATTGGAATGAACCGTGAGTAAACGGGGCGCTGCAGGTGGAGACCAGAGGACATCTGGACGTGTCCTGATGTCCTCTGGTCCCTGTGTCTCTCTGTCCGTCTGTGTGCAGACAAGTCGTGCTTCAACACACTGTTCAACTTCGAGGACATGCAGGAAGTGACGCAGCATTTCTCTGTGCTGCATGTTGACGCTCCTGGACAGCAGGACAACGCTCCAACCTTCCCCACTGGGTAACACACACACACACACACACACACACACAGTCCATAACCAAGTGGCCTCAGTGATTGTGTACAGTAATTAGCACTGAGTGTGTGTGTGTGTCCAGGTACGAGTACCCTGCCATGGAGGAGCTGGCTGATATGCTGCCGCATGTCCTCTCCAAGCTGCAGTAAGTCCTCTGTCCACTGGAGCAGGAAGGGAGTGATGGGGTAAGGTCACTCAGAGGTCATTCAGAGGTCACTCTAAGGTCACTCTGAGTCTGGTTGTGTCTTCAGGGTGAAAAGTGTGATCGGTATCGGCGTCGGAGCTGGAGCCTACGTCCTCGCCAAGCTGGCTGTAATCAAACCCACCCAGTCATCCTCAGTTCCATTCTGACTCCTCCCACTGCTCCCAGTAAAACCAGTTGTTGTTGTTTCAGCTGAACAAGCCCAGCTTGGTGGAAGGCTTGATTCTGATCAACATTGACCCGTGTGCCAAAGGCTGGGTGGACTGGGCCGCCTCCAAGGTAACCGTCTCCCCAGATGCAGGCGAACGAACGAAGCAGAGACACAAACTGAGCCTCCATTTTGTTTCCTGCAGCTGAGCAGCTGGACCAGCAGCCTGGTGGACAACATCATGGGACACCACTTCAGCTCTGTGAGGGACACCGCACCGTCCTCATGTCCTACAGGTCCTACAGGTCCCACAGCATGTACAGACAGCACTTTATCTGTGTGTGTGTGAGCAGGAGGAGTTACTGGAGAACAAGGAGATCATTCAGACGCTGAGACTCCAAATCTGTCAGGACATTCCTCAGGAGAACCTGGCCTTGTTCTTCAGCAGCTATGAGAAGTGAGGCGCCGCCGCTTACTTCCTGTCAATTCAGACGGTTAATCCTGATTAATCAATCAGTAAAATAATCAGCGAGCAAGTCATTCAGTAATCGATTTGTAACACTCAGAGCATCAATGAAGCCAAAACTGAACAAAAATATAAACATTTAGCATTTAAGAGAAAATGTTAAAATCAAAACTCAAGTGACTTTTTTCTCTTCACCAGGTTCATATGATGTAAAAATCTCCTATTAAAGCTGCAGTGTGTAATTTTTATAAAGTTGTTTTTACTGATTTGTTGAAACTGTCAGTATTTTGTGACAGTTTGGTCTGATCTGTGAAAAATCAAGCCTCTCTGCCGTCTGCCAGTCAAACTAGAAACAACCAATCAGGGCCAGCAGGCCGGTCTTATCAATGCTAAAGCTAGTTAGCGTGGCCACCATGATGTTGGCAGATAAACTGTTTTCCTCTAATGATAAGTTATGTGTGTGTGTGTGTGTGTGTGTGTGTGTGCGTGTGCATCAGCCGTATTGACCTGGAGATAGACCGACCCACCCCTGGTCTCACTGGAAGCGGCCTCGTCACACTCAGGTAACTCCGCCCCCAACCTGAACTCACCTGGTCGCCCGGTTCCTGTCGGCCGCTCTGATTGGCTGGTTGTTCCTCAGGTGTCCCGCTCTGCTGGTAGGTCGGAGACATGTCACCTTCTGTGGACGCCGTGGTGAGTCTCCGCCCTCTTCCTCCATAGAATCCAGCTCTCTGATTGGCCATCTGTCTGTCTGCAGTATTTATATTTAGTTTTATTTCCTTTCCTTATTTTAAAACTTCTTCATATTTTTCTGGATTTTTGTCATTTTAAGAAGTTTTGTTTGTTTGTTGTGCAGGTGGATTGTAACTCCAAACTGGATCCCACCAAGACCACCCTGCTGAAGGTAACCACCTGTTCAGGCCTTGTTACCATGACAACGTCTGTTAATTATTGCAATAAATGATAATATTGTTGTTTTTAGAACCTTTTCAAGTAATATATTGATACTTGGCATAATAATGTAAGTTTGCCCTCTCAAAGAACAATAAATACTGGAACTGTTTACTTAATTATCCAAAATAAAACAACCCAAAACAATAAATAAAAAAGAAATAAAAACCATAAATAAAATAGTTTATGATGTCTCTGCCTACAAAATTTTCCTTAAAATTATTAATCTCCATAATGGAATTTATCAAGCTTATTTTAATTTATAATGAGATTAATTGATTGACTACTTGTTATATTCATGTTTCTTCTTTCTTTACTAAATTAGTCAATTTGTTGTTTTATTAGTTTTTCAAATTTTTTTTATGGAGAGAAATTTGTTCCAATATTCTTGCAAGCAAAGAACAAGTTCAAAAATTGAAATTTGGAAAAAACGCAACTTTAAGAAACTTCATCAAACAATACATTTTGAGGCAAATGTACTGAGTGTATGAAACAGATGAACCTGCATTTGTTCAGTTTGGTATTTTTTCAGATTTAATTTTTTTCCCAAAGAAAACTTTGAGACCCAAGTTTTATTAATCGCATTCATTTCAAATTGTATTTTACAGGTTATATTCCACACTGCGGAAAGCCAAGTGTCACAAAACGTCACTTTTACCACACATCTGATTAAAACATTGGTTTCTGACTTAAGACGGCGTAAAAAATGGCCAAGATCCTGTCAACACGCCGCTTTTCTTGCCGTTGTAAGACTAGCTTCTGAATGTCACTGCATGTAAAATGTGACGTTCAATGACCTGAATAAACATTGTACATTTTTGAAGGTAGTCTTAAGATAATTTATAGTTATTATAAACATATAAATGTCACATCCACCTGCTGTTATCTGATTTCTCATAGTGTGATTGTGGCTGACAGTTGGGGAGTTCAGCCTTCACACAGTGAATGAACCAAACGTTGTAACCAGCAGATTAAAGCTGGTCACTCTGATAATGATGTCATTCTTTATCTGTCCACTAGATGGCGGACTGTGGGGGACTTCCTCAGGTGGTTCAGGTGAGTTTCAGATAAACACCGGAGTTCCTGGTTCTGTTTTTAATGTTGAATGAAAACAAAATGATTTTTCTGTTCAGCCTGGGAAGTTAGCCGAGGCCATCAAGTACTTCCTCCAGGGAATGGGATACAGTGAGTGTCTGCACGTCGGCTCACACTCAGCTGATTAACAGGCTTTTATCCTGATCTGTCTCACATGTTCATTACAAATGAATCTGCAGCTAAAAATCCTAACATAAGAAAAGCTTTCTGCTGAAATCAATCCACTGTAGGACTGATCTGGGGATTATTTATGATTATTAATTAGATATAATGAGGTTGTTATTGTGCTGCTATCAGGTGTTGAATAGATCAACAAAAAATCAGGTGACTTTAATTCAAATAGTTCATGCTTAGTTTGTTATTGAGTAGGTAAAGAAAACATTTTGGGGGATTTTAGTTTTGAAAAATATTTTTTTGGTCTGTACATGGTGCTGATGATTTTGCCCTCCTGACAGAAAGTTTGTGAATCCTGTACTAGACGCTGCGATGATTACACAAAACATCTCCTCTTTGTAGCCCACCTGGTGCAGTCAAATACAGTGTGTTAGTAACGACCCGACATTGTTCCAGAACTGAACAGCAGGTTCTGTCTCTAAATTAGTTTAGGTAGATCAGTTTTTGTTTTTATTGTTTGGAATATTACTGCTGGACCCTCTGACCTTTGCCCCTGTGCCCCCAGTGCCCGCGGCCGGTATGACCCGTCTGATCCGCTCCAGAAGCCACTCCGCTACCAATGCGAGCTCCATGTGAGTCTGGCGCCGTAGCGCCACCGACGCCCACCAAGGGGCGCCGCTGAGGTCCTGACCATCCAGCCAGCAGTGCCGGCCTTGCGGTTCTGGTTCTGCTCCTCCTCCTCCAGTTGTCAGAGTTCTTCCTGAAGAGTCCAGTTCATGCTGGAGATCGGACCGGTGCGGTTCTGTTGTCCAGCAGTTGCTATGGTAACACGTTTCTCTCTTCGTGGAGTTTACATGCCGTTGTTCTGTGGTTCTTGTTCTCTTTGATCAGACATTTTTCTCTTTCTTGTGGTTCTGATCCGATCTTTTTGATATTTACTCGTCGTTGATATTTGGTTCTGACGGACCCGACTCCTTCAGGAAGTTAAATATTTAAGGAGTTTCACGTCCTGAAACTCATTCATGAACTAAAGCTTGAGGGGAGGTCCGATCCGATTCAACTCCAGAACCCGACTGGTTCTGCTTCTAAGTCACAGCTTGGCCCGAAACCAGAACTGATCTTCATCTGCTTCGTCAGAACTTGTTTCTAGTACTGCCGGGTCGGCTCGATCCGCTTCCCTCAGAATCTCTGCAGTCCATTTGTCGGCATGCCGAGTCGTAGCATGAGAAGTTTCTGTGGGCCCGATGTTCAGCTCTACTGAAGACACCAACAGCCCCAGAACCTGGTTCTGCTCCATTCTCTTCAGTAAACGGGAGTCCATCAGGAGCTCAGAACCCTGTGGTTCCTGGAGCAGAACCGGGTCTTGCTGCGGTTCTG
This sequence comes from Xiphophorus hellerii, assembly GCF_003331165.1. Taxonomy (NCBI): domain Eukaryota; kingdom Metazoa; phylum Chordata; class Actinopteri; order Cyprinodontiformes; family Poeciliidae; genus Xiphophorus; species Xiphophorus hellerii. The sequence goes on along the minus strand of NC_045672.1, from coordinate 31,923,046 downwards.
GTGGTTTGGGTTTCCTGTTGCTCTGGTTCTAAACCTGCTGGATGTTTGTTTCTGTAGTTTGTAATGAAATAAAGCTGAAATAAATCAACGGCTCCTTGCTGCTCAGAACCAGAACCAAACCCGGTTCAAACATGGAATGATTCTGCTGCTGATCGAGTCCACTCCACAAAGGTATGGAGACAAATTGGGGCCAACACTTTATTTTGTTAAAACCTTATGAAATTGAAAAACACTCATTTTTAAAAATGAAAAGTATTGAAACTGGAAAAAAATAAAATAACTAGAAAAAACAACTTTAACCTGAAAAGAAGTTTAGAATGTTTTTCTTCAGATAAACATTTCTTTGCATTTTCAGGGTTTATTTGGTCATATCTGGTTGCCTTTATTTGACAGTTGTCAGACAGGGCTGGGACTCGAACCATTGCCTTCGTACATGGATCTCGCTTTTCCCCTGCGTCACCCACAGACATTTTTTAAGGAACTTTTTGGCTCCAGTTTAGCTCCGTACCGGCCCTGATCCAGCCTCATTCTGGTCCCGTCCGACTCCAGACTGAAGCAGAATGTGGAACGGGATCATTTCAGGTTCTGGGTCAGACAGAACCAGCCAGAGAACCCAGACCCACCCAATGCAGACAGAGCTCTGAATCAGAGCTGGATCAGAACCGCCTCCAACTTTATTCCCTCCACTTCCATCAAAAACAGCAAATTAATTATGAATAAAACCTGACTGCAGATCAAACAGTTTATTATCTAACGGTGGGAAAACTTTAACCCTTCAGAACCTCCAGGGGTCAGAAACTGTCATCATCCTCTCAGGTCCAGTTTGTTCCAGCCACATCGTGGTTCTGGTGAGGAATGAAGTCTGTTGGGTTCATGTTGTTCAGCTGGCAGCAGGGGGCGCCGTCTTGCTGCAGAGTCTTCCCAGCAGGCCGGCCATCTGCAGCAGGGAGTTCACTCCTTCAGCCACCCGCATGTGAGTGAAGCCGATCTCCTGGAGGAAACGAGAGAGAACCGGTTCCTGATCACATCAGGTCCAAACGGACGGGTTTACAGAGTTTTCTCTCAGTTTAAACAAACAAAGACAATGATTAAAAAAAGTTAAACCTGCAGAATGTGGAAACTGAGGGACTTAAAGCGAATTCCTTTCACTCAAGTATTCACTAATTGAATGAATAATTAGTTTATATTTCTGCCTGTTTGAGAACTTTTTGTTCAAACTGTAGTCTCACTTCTACGGAAGCCAAAACGTGCAAACAAAGAATGATACAAACAACAAATGCTGCAACTACAGAAAATTGAAGCAAAATGGAAAACCTGTTGCTGCCACTAATTAACTTGGTCTGATTATTAAAGTACAGCCACGAACAGCAACAGTTACTGAGCTCCGCCAGGGCAGACTCTTTCCAGTCAAGTTGCTCTCTATATGTGTGGTTCGGTTCTGGTCCAGTGGGGAGATTCTCCACATTACGGTCTGGAGCGCAGCAGCTGCGGTTATTTCTCCGCTGATTTGCAGCGACACTCAGCAACAGAGAACCTCGAGGTTCTGATTGTGATGGACTAAATAAACCCAGATATTTTATTTTGTCTTATAAAAAATGTTCCTGGCCCAAACATAATGATAGACTCAGATTATGAACTTTTATTTTTTTTTTTAAATACAAACGAAAAATAAAATTCACATCACACCAAGCTAATATTATGTAGTTCTGGTATTTTACACTGTCGGAGCAGAACAGCAGCTCGGATCTCTGACCAGCTTCTCTGCTTTCTTTTAGATGTAACTTCTATCATGAATATAGATTAGCAAAAAACCCTACAAGTTACAATGAAGTACTGCTACTTCCAGTGGGCGCCAGAAGTAAGACCCATAATCGTTTCCCCAGTAAACCTCCCAGGAGTAAGGTGGACAGAATCAAGCTGTAATATTACAGACTCCAGACTCCCCCTAGGGGGCTGGAGGAGTTCTGTCTTATGGAAAGACCGCAGCGATCTCCCTGTTGCTTCTATTTCATGTTTTTGGAGTTTGGGTCATTCACGTGTTGCACCTGTTAGCCTCTGTACGCTATAGTCATCTAATCACTGTCTTTTCGCTGCAGCTTTAATAGAAATTGGTTCACCGTTTGAGTATTTTTCCCTTCAGCCTCTCTGTGGGAATTGTTTTAGTTTCTTGTTTATTCAGCAGAATTAAAAAACATCCAGAGCCAACGCAGGTTTTACTTCCTCATTCAGTCTGGGAAGCTTTTTAAAAATCGCTCTAATGTTCCAATGAATCTTCAAACAAGCTCCAGTTTTTCTCAAAATCACACAAAATCAGCAGATTCCAGCTATTTTTGTACTAGTGCATAACTACATTTTTTCTGTTCTGCAGAAATGGTAAGAAAATATTGAGTTTAAACAATGCTAACTCCCACCTGCAGGTGGCAGTATTTCTTACAGAAGCTTGATGTCAAGTTTTAGAAAACTCATCAAGTTATTTAAGTTCTTTAAAGAATAAAAATGTTAGAGTTGATCTGTCTGATGTTGTTTTTTTTCTTTTAAATGTACATTTTGGAGGGAAAAAAAATCTTGTGAAGTTCCTAGTAAGCAGAGTTAAAGCAGCGCCAGCGGTCCGGTGATTGTGCTCAGCGTTTCCTCCTGTGCCTCACCTTGATGAACTCCAGCTTCAGGTACTCGGCCATCTGGAACGTCTTGCAGACCCTGAAGATGTTCCCCATGATGTCCTCGGGGGAGTAGCCCAGCGCCCACAGCTGCTCCACCACCCGGTACGCTGCGTCCACGTCCCCCGCCACGCAGTGTCCCAGCATGCTTTTCACCAGCAAGGGGTGCGGCTCGTCGCACACTTTGAACACGTTCTCGCTGTTGATGTAGCCAAAGCCAGAGTGGGTGGACTGCAGGTTGTTCAGCGCCTGGAACCGAACCAGAACAATCAGCAACGCACGCCCCTCCTCCAGCCTCGTAGCCCCTCCTCCAGCCTCGTAGCCCCTCCTCCAGCCTCGTAGCCCCTCCTCCAGCCTCGTAGCCCCTCCTCCAGCCTCGTAGCCCCTCCTCCAGCCTCGTAGCCCCACCTCCTCACCAAGGTCATTGTACTTAACTAAGACTAACGAAAACTGAAACTGAGAAAACATTTTTGTTAACTGAAATAAAAACTATAATGGGGAACTATTGTATGCGTTTATAAAACAAATATATTTAGGTTATAGATACAATATCCTTTGTTTTTGTGTTTATTAATCTATTTATTAGCATACACACTTTAAAAACTAACTGAATTGGACGAGCAAAAGGTCCCAAAGAAGCATAGCTAAACTATACTGAAGAACCCAGAACTATCATGACCCGCATCCTGACTCCGCCCCCTCACCTGCCGCATGTCCCCCTGTGCTGTGAAGATGACGGCCTCCAGCCCGTCGTCAGATACGGCCAGCCGCTCTTGCTCCACCACTTCCTGCAGCCGGGCCAGCACCTGGCCGTCCGTCAGCTTGGCATAGCGTAGCACAGCGCAGCGCGACTGGATCGGCTCGATGATCTTGTCGGAGGCGTTGCAGGCGAGAGCGAACCGAGTCGTTTTGGAGTAGATCTCCATGATCCTCCTGAGCGCCTGCTGAGCGCCATCCGTCATGCTAGGGGCGGCAGAGCAGCTTCATCAGGACAGGAAGTAAAGCAGGAAGTGTCCGTGGGAATGAGTCTCCGCTCACCTGTCCGCTTCATCTAGGATGATGATCTTGTGTCGACCTTTGGGCAGCGTGACTTTCTGCTGGGCGAACATCTTGATCTTGTTTCTCACCACATCGATGCCCCTGCAGAGCCACTATCAGCGTTCGTCATTAAAGTCCCGCCCCCTGGGACAGCATCATTAAAGCCCCGCCCCCTGGGACAGCATCATTAAAGCCCCGCGCCCCGGGACAGCATCACTGAAGCCCCACCCCTCTGACATTGCACCGCTGGGTCTCACCTGTCGTTGGAGGCATTGAGCTCCAACACGGCGTCCTTCATGGCGGCCCCCAGCAGAGTGCGGGCCAAACACAGGATGCTGGTGGTCTTCCCTGTCCCTGGAGGTCCTGAACCGCACCAAAACATCTGGATCAGTTCCTAATTCTATAAACCAGCAACCAAGCCCCAAGTATCATCCTCCACCATCATGCATGACTGGTGATGTTTTGTTCTGAAATGGTTGGCTGAACAGATGTCTGTGTGGTCTAGTTAAAGTACAACAAGCAGCATTTTGAAGGGATGCCTGACTGACACCAGTGTGACCTGAATTATTATTTTTAATTATCGATTCAAATTTTAAAAATTACACATTCTGAAGACTTTTCCATTAAGCCTTTTTAGAAATTAAATGCAAACAAACAATAATGAGCAAAAAATGCATAAAAGATTTTTTTTTACAGACATTCAATAAAGTAAAGCTTAAACTGCAACTTAAGGATTTCTGGGTATTACAAATTTACAGACAGAAGTTTGTGTTTATTTTTCTTCTATGCAAAATGTATAATTTTTTGTATGGTTTAGGCTTAAATACTGATCTGAGTTTATAGCTTTTAGCAAATTGACTTTTTTCAGTCTATATACTCCTGTTAGTGATTAATGACCAAATTAGTTGACCATTATTTCAATAATAGATTAATTCCATAAAAAGTACAACCTTTATTGAGATAAAAGGCGTGAAGTTATTATCCTCCAGGTCAGTGATCTGAAAATAACCCCTCATAGCCTGGATGGAGCTTTACAGGAACAACTCAGGAAGAAGCCGCCATGTGTCTAAGATTGGACCCAAAGGAACCTGGTACCGATAAACTGGAAGACAGAATCCCGAGGAATCCCAGGACGAAAGGCTGAGGTCTAAAGGATTAATAACAACTGGAAATAAAGTTTAGGAATACAATAATTAGTGCATGCTCTTATTTCTCCCGAAACTTCAATAACCCTGGAAAATCCTCTGGTCTAATAGGCAACTCCTTCAGACCTTATTAGGGGTTAAACGTAACTTCTTTTCTCAAGAATCCTTTCTGGTTCTGACCCAGGTTCCAAACTCTGCCGCCATGTTGTTTTGACACCTTTTTCCTTCCACATTCCAAACATCTTTCATTCTTCTCCTGTCCTACTCCTTGAACTTTAACATTTCCCTGTAGATCACATCCTGACTATTATGTTTCCTCCGGATCCACACCGACCTGCTATGATGATGTTCGGGACGTTTCCCTCCCTGGCGAACACCTCCAGGCGGCTCACCGTCTCCTCGTTCCCAACTATTTCATTCAGTTTCAGCGGCCGGTACTTCTCCACCCAGGGCAGCTCGTAGGAACTCCCGGAGCTTTTCGACGAGGACTCCCCGGCCTCGGTGTCCGTCTTTACCCCGCTTCCACTCGGCTTCTGGTCGCTTTCCCTGTCTGCCATCTCTACGTCCATGTTGTCTTGTCCGGTTGTCAGCCCGCGAAAGGGGAACTAAAACCTCATTGGCTGGGAAGTTATTTTCGAAGGAGGTGATTGGATAAGAAAAGCTCGCGGTAAGTCAGTGAAGCAGAGTGGCTTCGCATCATTTTCCACCGGGCGAAGCAGGGGGTGCGCTGGACTGGGTGGAGTTTACTCCGAATTTACACTATAATCCAGAAAACTCACGTTTCTGCACCATGAAACATTAGAATATTTAGTTTAAATCTTATTTAAACACACCATAAAAGATCAAATTCAACACTGGTTGAAAACTCATTAAATTTTGAGCAACCAACATTTACAATGCTTATAAAATGTTTTCACCCTATTGGATGTTTTACCATTTTTATTTATTTCACAGTTCAGTCATGATAAACAACATTTGACATTTTTAACTAAAAAAAATACAAAAAAACCCCCTCTAATGTCAAAGTAAAACCTGTTTACATTTATTATCTACTTGAAAATTTGTGTCTATTTTTATTTATTCTTTTTTTAAACCACTTTGTGAATTGTCTATTTAACTTATTTTTCTTTCGTAATCCACTTTGTGAATTTGTGTATATTTAGTTACTGTTTTTGTGTAAAACTGGATCATTTATGACTGCTGTTGATCCAGTTGAGCGCCCGCCTGTGGTCAGATGAGGGAACAGCAGCTGGTTTCTCTCAGGAAGCCGTCACCAGCCGCCGGGACCGAACCAGTTCCTGCTTCCGCAAACAGAGCGCTGTTCCTCAGTTTATCGGCTCATCAATGCAGCGACTGCCTTTCGCTTCCTGGCTGTGCTCTACACCCCTCTCTACCCCGACATTTATGAGTGCTTGATCCGCGACATGACGGCCAACAGCCGCTGTTCGGTCTCGGAGCCCCCGGGGCTGGAGACCCAGCGGCGGGAGATCGAGTGTCTGCTTCGGGAGAGTGAGCTCCAGGCTGGGGACAGCTGGTGAGTGTCCGCGCAGACCCGTGGAGTCATTTTGAAAGGCTCCACCAGTGGTACCGCTGGTTTACAGTCACTATAGCAGGAGCTGTCTGGTTCTGGAGTGGTTCTGGTGTCGGTTCGGGTTGTTTGGGATTTTTAACGGCTCGGCGTTTCCTGTTAGCCTGAGCTAGCTGACCGTTAGCAGTGTTAGCCGCTAATGCTAACAGGAGGAATTAAAGGGAAGTAATAACAACTTTCAGGTGGTTGTTTTTATTTATCTGAGCTGGGTTCGGTCCGGACTGGTTCCGCTTATCCAGCTTCACATATAGATCCAACACCTCTCCCAAAGAACTTGAAATAGTCGCAAATATTTTCAGTTTCGATTCTCTTGACAGACCAGAACCTCCCTGAAGGAATCTTCTCTTATTCTCTTATTTCATGTTTTCTCCTTTGAAATTATAAAATAATTTATCCATTTAATGAAATAATCAAAAACATGGATATCAAGACATTATGTGAAGCAGAAATAAATCTTAATAAATAAGATTATCATAAACAAAGTCAGTTTATTTCTAGAAATTAATTTTAAAAAGTAAAACTTAAATAAAACAGATTATTTACATAGTGAAATGTTTCAATCTTCATGCTCTGGTCAACACAGTCATGGTGAATACTGCTAACTTGACAGTTGTCAAGCAGACTGTCACTGTTTTCTGAGTAGCTAAACAACCGGCTTCTCATACAGCTATAGCTAAATGTATTAATGAAAAGTTGAGTGGAAGGAAAAAGTCTCTTGAGAGCCCATTTAGGAGTTTGGAAGAGAATTATAAGGTGTGGTCTGGAAATTGAACGTAGAACCAGTCAGATTAGATGAGTCGACTTGAAGAAATGCAGCAGTTATTCCTTAATTTGTAGCTCTAAGAGTTAGCATGATGCTAAAAGAGCTAAATGCTGTTAATATTAGCTTTCAATGTGACCTAACAGACATGAACGACGATCAGTTTTTAATACATAGGAACCCAAACAAGTATGGCTGCTGAGTTTGTTCTCACCTTCCTTCATAAAATCAGGAGCCTGTCTTCTTCTTCTGCGCCTGTTTTTATGACGCCCAGTAACCGTCCTCGTCCTTTCTGGGAGATTTTTGATCAGCTTCTGTCTGTGGATCGTCATGTTGAGACAAACTTTCAGCTCTAAGCTGAGCGTTTGTTCCTGAATGTTTCTCTTCTTCTGAGTTTCCGCTGAGTCCGTTGTTCCAGGAATTAAGATTAAAACTGCAGAGAATCAAAACAAATCTAATAAAAAATGACAAAAAACCAAAAGAGAAAAGAGACGTAAACAGAACCATCAACAAAGAGCCATAAAAACCAGAAGAGATTCTGCTTTTAATCTGGAAACGAGCCTGATCTGACAGGAATCAAGTTTCTAGAAACACTGAGTTATTTTTTACCACCTTGAAATATGAAAGGAAACAAAAACAAATGTAAAAGTTGTTGAATAAACTTGATAGTTTTAAAGGTGAACCTGATTCAGGTTAGAGGTCGGGTTGCTGCTGATGGTTGATCAGACCTGTGGTTCTTCTTCATGTTTTTTTCGTCTGGATGCTGCTGCAGCACCGTGACTGCAGGGTTCTCCGCTCCGCGCCTGGTTTTACTTTCTGTTCTCCGTTAATAAGTCATGAACGTCTGCTGCTTTGATTCCTGCTCCTGTTTCCATCCCAGGCGTCGAGCTTCCTCTGGTTCAGATGTTTACCTGCATTCAAACTGATTTATGAAGCAAAGTAATGAAAGAATAATGAGGAGAAAATGTTCTCTGATGTGTTTTAGAATCATCTGGTTTAGCAGATCTCAGTTGAAGCTTCTCTTTACTCCAGTTTATTATTTTATGATAAACCAACAAAAAGTGGAAGAGAAACGATCTGATGATTCAGGATTAAAAATGGTGGCCAGCAGTAAGCTAACGAGTTGAAGCGAACCGTCGCTGCTTTCAGTTTCTTTTTTATTGATAATCATGTGAGGAAGAAAAACATTAACCTGCAGCAGAAATCGGTGCACAGATCCACAGATCAGACTGGAGGATCTATTATAGATAAATAAACTATGGACTCTACAGATCTAGAATAGAAACAACTCTTATTGTTCCAGAAAGGGGAAATAATAAGATCTGGTTTTTATCCAACTGTGTTGAAAAGCCACATGTAGAAGGACCAAAAATAAAAAGTTCTGTCTGGAAATGAAACAGTTGACTTTACGGTCACGCCTTCAGTGTGCTGGATACACCGCCGTGATGCGTTCATGGTGCTGGATACACCGCCGTGATGCGTTCATGGTGCTGGATACACCGCCGTGATGCGTTCATGGTGCTGGATACACCGCCGTGATGCGTTCATGGTGCTGGATACACCGCCGTGATGCGTTCATGGTGCTGGACACTTCGCCTTGATGCGTTCATGATGAAATCCTGCTTTGTTAAAAAATATTGAAGAATTGATCAGTGTTGTGAGTAATAATGCATTTTAATACAATATTTGTGTAACATTTTCACAAACAATGGCACTAATACTGTAAAAAATATTATTTTCTGTAAAATACATTTTTATGAATCAATACTTTGCTTTTTGAAACATCATCCATCCATCCATCCATCCATCTTCTTCCGCTTATCCGAGGTCGGGTCGCGGGGGTAGCAGCTTCAGAAGGGAGGCCCAGACTTCCCTCTCCCCAGCCACTTCTTCTAGCTCCTCCGGGGGAATCCCGAGGCGTTCCCAGGCCAGCCGAGAGACATAGTCCCTCCAGCGTGTCCTGGGTCTTCCCCGGGGCCTCCTCCCGGTGGGACGTGCCCGGAACACCTCACCAGGGAGGCGTCTAGGAGGCATCCTGACCAGATGCCCGAGCCACCTCAACTGGCTCCTCTCGATGTGAAGGAGCAGCGGCTCTACTCTGAGTCCCTCCCGGATGACTGAGCTTCTCACCCTATCTCTAAGGGAGAGCCCAGCCACCCTACGGAGAAAACCCATTTCGGCCGCTTGTATCCGCGATCTCGTTCTTTCGGTCATGACCCAAAGCTCATGACCATAGATGAGGGTGGGAACGTAGATCGACCGGTAAATCGAGAGCTTCGCTTTTTGGCTCAGCTCTCTCTTCACCACGACGGACCGGTACAGCGCCCGCTTGACAGCAGACGCTGCGCCAATCCGCCTGTCGATCTCCCGCTCCCTTCTTCCCCCATTCGTGAACAAGATCCCGAGATACTTAAACTCCTCCACTTGGGGCAGGACACCCCCCCTGACCCGGAGAAGGCACTCTACCCTTTTCCGGCTCAAGACCATGGCCTCGGATTTGGAGGCACTGATCCTCATCCCGGCCGCGTCACACTCGGCTGCGAACCGCTCCAGCGAGAGCTGCAGATCACGATCTGATGAAGCCAAAAGGACCACATCGTCTGCAAAAAGCAGAGATGAGATCCTAAGGCCACCAAATCGGATCCCCTCAACACCTTGGCTGCGCCTAGAAATTCTGTCCATGAAAGTGATGAACAGAATCGGTGACAAAGGGCAGCCCTGGCGGAGTCCAACTCTCACCGGAAACGAGCCCGACTTACTGCCGGCAATGCGGACCAGACTCTGACACCGGTCATACAGGGACCTGACAGCCCGTATCAAAGGGCCCGGTACCCCATACTCCCGGAGAACCCCCCACAGGGCTCCCCGAGGGACACGGTCGAACGCCTTCTCCAGGTCCACAAAACACATGTAGACTGGTTGGGCGGACTCCCATGCACCCTCCAGGACCCTGCCGAGGGTGTAGAGCTGGTCCAGCGTTCCACGACCAGGACGAAAACCACACTGCTCTTCCTGAATCCGAGGTTCGACTATCCGACGGACCCTCCTCTCCAGGACCCCTGAATAGACCTTGCCAGGGAGGCTTAAGAGTGTGACCCCTCTATAATTGGAGCACACCCTCCGGTCCCCCTTTTTGAACAGGGGGACCACCACCCCAGTCTGCCAATCCAGGGGAACTGCCCCCGATGTCCATGCGACATTGCAGAGTCGCGTCAACCAACACAACCCTACAACATCCAGAGCCTTAAGGAACTCCGGGCGGATCTCATCCACCCCCGGGGCCCTGCCACCGAGGAGCTTTTTAACCACCTCGGCGACCTCGTCCCCAGAGATTGGAGAGCCCAACCCAGAGTCCCCAGGCTCCGCTTCCTCAGTGGAAGGCATGTTGGTGGGATTGAGGAGGTCTTCGAAGTACTCTGCCCACCGGCCCACAACGTCCCGAGTAGAGGTCAGCAGCACACCATCCCCACTATAAACAGTGTTGGTGCTGCACCGCTTCCCCCCCCTGAGACGCCGGATGGTGGACCAGAATCGCCTCGAAGCCGTACGGAAGTCTTTCTCCATGGCCTCTCCAAACTCCTCCCACGCCCGGGTTTTTGCCTCAGCAACCGCCCGAGCCGCATGCCGCTTCGCCCGCCGGTACCCATCAGCTGCTTCCGGAGTCCCACAGGCCAAAAAGGCCCGATAGGACTCCTTCTTCAGCCTGACGGCATCCCTCACCGAAGGTGTCCACCAGCGGGTTCGAGGGTTGCCGCCGCGACAGGCACCGACAACCTTGCGGCCACAGCTCCGATCGGCCGCCTCGACAATGGAGGCACGGAACACGGTCCACTCAGACTCCATGTCCCCCACCTCCCCCGGGACGTGTTCGAAGTTTTGCCGGAGATGGGAGTTAAAGCTCCGTCTCACAGGGGATTCCGCCAGACGTTCCCAGCAGACCCTCACAACACGTTTGGGCCTGCCAGGTCTGACCGGCTTTCGCCCCCACCACCGGAGCCAACTCACCACCAGGTAGTGGTCAGTGGACAGCTCCGCACCTCTCTTCACCCGAGTGTCCAAGACATACGGCCGCAGATCCGATGAAACGATGACAAAGTCGATCATCGAACTGCGGCCTAGGGTGTCCTGGTGCCAAGTGCACATATGGACACCCTTATGCTTGAACATGGTGTTCGTTATGGACAATCCATGGCGAGCACAGAAGTCCAGCAACAGAACACCGCTCGAGTTCAGGTCGGGCGGGCCGTTCCTCCCAACCACGCCCCTCCAGGTCTCACTGTCATTGCCCACGTGAGCGTTGAAGTCCCCCAGCAGAACAAGGGAGTCCCCAGGAGGAGCACTCTCCAGTACCCCCTCTAAGGACTCCAAAAAGGGTGGGTAATCTGAACTGTCGTTCGGCCCGTAAGCACAAACGACAGTCAGAACCCGTCCCCCCACCCGTAGGCGGAGGGATGCTACCCTCTCGTTCACCGGGGTAAACCCCAACGTACAGGCGCCGAGATGGGGAGCAACAAGTATGCCCACTCCTGCCCGACGCCTCTCACCTTGGGCAACTCCAGAGTGGAAGTATGTCCAGCCCCTCTCAAGGAGACTGGTTCCAGAACCAGAGCCGTGCGTCGAGGTGAGACCGACTATTTCTAGCCGGAACCTCTCGACCTCACGCACTAGCTCCGGCTCCTTCCCCACCAGAGAGGTGACATTCCACGTCCCAAGAGCCAGTTTCTGCAACCGAGGATCGGACCGCCAGGGTCCCCTCCCTCTGCTGCCACCCATCCCACACTGCACCCGACCCCTTTGGCCCCTCCCACGGGTGGTGGGCCCATGGGAGGGGGGGCCCATGTTTCCTCTTCGGGCTGAGCCCGGCCGGGCTCCATGGGTAAAAGCCCGGCCACCAGACGCTCGCCATCGTGCCCCCCCTCCAGGCCTGGCTCCAGAGTGGGGCCCCGGTGACCCGCGTCCGGGCGAGGGAACACCAAGTCCAAAGTTTTCCTTCATCATTGGGGTCTTTGGGCTGCTCTTTGTCTGGTCCCTCACCTAGGACCTGTCTGCCTTGGGTGACCCTACCAGGGGCATGAAGCCCCAGACAGCATAGCTCCTAGGATCATTGGGACACTCAAACCCCTCCACCACGATAAGGTGGCAGCCCATGGAGGAGCATTAAAGGAAACATCATTTCCTTTAAAAATTTAATTTCCAAAATGTATTAAACATAAAAGCTCAATTAAAATGGTTCTTTAATGTGTAAAAATGCATTTAAAGTAGATATTATAAAACATTTATTTTGAAGAGTCAGGTTGCTTGCTTTTGTTGCTCTGAACAAATTTTGGACCAAAGAGAAAAGTGGTTGTAAAAGTTGTTGAGCACTGGCCTAGTCAAAGTCCAGACCTAAATCTAACCGAGAAACTGATGGCACTGAGACTAAACCTCAGTCTGTAGCTGAACCTGCAGTCAGAGCTGAAAACAAAAGCATGCCACACTTTTCAGATTTTTATTGGTAAAAATGTTAAAAACCAGATAAATGTTCGTCCCATGGAAAACGTTGGACTTTGAACACTGGGGTTCTAGTTGGACTGATCAGAATGGATCCAGAGTGGCGGCTGACCCGGTCCGGTTTGGTTCTGCAGGTATGTGGTGGACCGGCGCTGGTTCGAGCAGTGGAAGGAGTTTGTGGAGAGCGGAGACCAGAACTCGTCGTCCTTCCCGGGTCAGATCGACAACACCGAGCTGTTTGAGGGTCAGTGAACGCCTCGTTGGGTTCCGATGGGTTCTGATGGGTTCTGATGACCCGTCTCTGCTGTTTCCAGACCTGGACTCGTACCACCTGAAGGAGCGCCTGGTGGAGAACGAGGACTTCATGCTGGTTCCGGCCGCGGCCTGGCACAAGCTGCTGCAGTGGTACGGGATGGTAGACGGCCAGCCGGCGCTGGAGCGGAAGGTGAGCCCACCAGAACCGCGGCGGGGGGGTTCTGGCTCCGGACCCGTCTGACGTCTGGGTCTGCTTCAGGTGGTGGACCTGCCCAGCACCCTGAAGGTGGAGGTTTACCCCGTGGAGATCTTCCTGTGTCTCCATAGCAACATGGAGAACGTGACCAGCGCCCAGTTCAGCCGCACCGACAGCATCTGTGAGTAAAGGACCGGTTCTGATCCTCTAGAACCCGTTCACAGGGAACAGGACCACTGATGAACAGCAGCCTGTCGTCAGCATGGGGTCAAAGTTCACATCATGTTTTCTCATAATGAGTCTCAGTTTAAGGAGGTGAAGAACCAGCAGAAGGGATTCAGGTCCAGAACCCCGTGGAACCGCAGACAGAACGACCGAGTCCAGAACCAGACTGAAACGATCAGAATGAAGTTGTAAAAATATGAAGATGAAGTAAAAAAAATACCAGAATAAAGTCGAGAAAACAAAGATCTGCGTTAAAGTGAGGAATGTTGAACATCCTGTGAAGTTATGCTTCACGTTCTGATTAATCTGCCAATATTAGATCAATGGCAGCATTATTAGAATAATATTAGATATTAATAAAGTTTCTGATGATCCTTTTAGCAGGATCTTCCCTCTCTTCCCCTTCTGTGACCTTTGACCTCTGAAGTCTTTGTCAAGCAGCAGATGCTGGTTGAACTGAACTCAGGCTGGTTATAACAAACCAGATAAATATTGATCCAGCAGGTAGAACTGATATCAGTGATGCTGATTCTAATCAATAATTGATTATTTTGTGTTACTTTGTGTTCAGATCTGCATTTCCTGCAGGTGTGTCTGTCAGTGTGAGGTGGCTCTCAGCGTAACGTTGTGCTGTGTGTGTGTGTGTGTGTGGGTGTGTGTGTGTGTGTGTGTGTGTGTGGGTGTGTGTGTGTGTGTGTGTGTGTGTGTGTGTCCAGACTGCCATCCAGACGGCCATGTGTCAGGCCTTCTCCGTACCTCCGGGCTCTGAGTGCCGGCTCTGGATGAAAAGCTCCGACAGCAGCTGTGAGCGCCTCAGAAACGTCCAGGTCAGCGTGCTGGACGCCTGCTTGAGCTCCGGGATGGTGAGGACACACACACTCACACACACATGCCCAAACACTCACACACACACTGATCTCCACTCCACAGGCGACACGGTGTGTGAAAGGATCGAGGAACAGAGATTTCCTATGATGAAACAAATGTCTCAAAGTTCTTGTGTGTGTGTTTGTGTGTGTGTGTGTGTGTGTGTCAGACGGTCATCATGGAGACGAGGAACGCTGACGGTACCTGGCCCAGCTCCAGACCTCAGATCATGTAAGGATGAACTCTCTCTGGTTCCAGTTTTCGGTTTTCTCTGCATGTTTTCTGGATCGGTTCAGTTTAAATTTGCAGGTTTTTGTCCCAGAGGCAAAACGTTGGAACGCCTCTGATCTAGAGAGTTTGAGGAAACGCTGGAAGGCAAATTAAACACGCTTAGAGCCAAGAAAAAAACCTTACTGTGAGGAACTGCAGGAAGTAAACACGTACTGATAGATCAGCGGACCGATTGATCAGGTGATCGGCCGATACTTAGATGTGAAAACCGATCCACAGAGTTCTGAGAATCGGCCACCTTTCCCTTCTGCAGTGAGAAAAAAACTCACCGACAGGTCACCAGGTCTCACCTGCACCTTGCCCATTAACAACTTACCGACTCTGCAGACAAAAAAATCAGCTGCTCACTTTTCAGACCAATATGGCAACTTTATTTTTTCTTTTTAAGTGACAAATGTAGCGTCTTTTTTAATGTTCCTGGACAATTTGGTGACAGTTATATTAAAAAATATCTATCAGGATATTTCTTTAAAGATCGGCCAGGAATCTGCAATCGGTTCAGTTCCAGTAGAAAGAACATCAGGAAATGTGTTTAAGGTTTTTACAGGATCTGAGCTAAAATCATCTCCACCAGGTTTGATAGATCCTCAGTTTGAGTCGTTCTCTGAAGTTCCCTGGATCCAGACTGAAGTTTGTGTTTCTGCAGGAGAAACTCTGCAGAGGAGCAGGACTCGTACCGAGGACAGCCGGGGGTCTGTGGCCTCACCAACCTGGGCAACACCTGCTTCATGAACTCCGCCCTGCAGGTCTGACACACACACACACACACACACACACACACACACACACACACACACACACACACACACACACACCATAAAATATGGGATGATTTCAGTAAACGTCTGGATGGATCCTGGAATAAAACATCAACTCTGATCCCAAAGAAGCAGTTATTCAGACCTTTATTTTGGCGATCCTGCATTTCCTGTGTGCAGTGTCTGAGCAACACCCCCCCCCTGACGGAGTACTTCCTGCGGAGCTCTTACCTGGACGAGCTGAACTTCACCAACCCTCTGGGGATGAAGGGCGAGATCGCCGAGGCCTACGCTGACGTCATCAAGCAGATGTGGTCCGGCCGCCATTACTCTGTGGTGCCGCGCGTCTTCAAGGTACCGCCGGCCCACCGGGCCACCTGTGTGTGTGTGTCAGTGACGTGCAGTGAGGTTCATGACTGGTGAGGCACAGTCTCCTCCAGAGTTGGATATACAAATTCAAAATCCAATATAGAAGCTATATTTTAAATTTGACTGTAAGTAATTAAAGCTTCTAACAATATAACAGCAAGAAAGATAAAATAATATTAAAATTTTTTAAATTATTGGAATGTTTTCTTTGGCTGACCTCTTTTCTGCCGCGTCCATGCTTCTCTTTCCTTCTCTATCTCCATTCTGTTGTAAACAAAATGTTCTTGTTTCTCATTTTCTTTTATTTTCTAAAATCTTTCAGCCAAAGAAAATAACGTTTCTGTTCTGTCTGTAATTTCCCCCCGACTGTTTTCAGTCTTTTCAACTAGAAGAAGAACAGCTCGTTGTGTCTATGGGACTCAGCACTGCCCCCTATCAGTGAGGCGCAGTACTTTTTGCCTCATGCACCAATTGCCTGCTTCATTCATTTATATGATACAGCGCCCCCAGAGGTGAGGCACAGCACTGCACTGCCTCACCTCTGGTCGTGTGTGTGTGTGCGCAGACCAAGGTGGGCCACTTTGCGTCTCAGTTCCTGGGCTACCAGCAGCACGACAGCCAGGAGCTGCTGTCCTTCCTGCTGGATGGGCTCCATGAGGATCTGAACCGGGTCAAGAACAAGGAGTACATCGAGCTGCGTGACGCCGACGGCCGGCCGGACCGGGTAAGCGGTGCCGGCCGAACCGCCGCCCGGTGTCTGTGTCCAGGAAACGAACTCTGTGTCTCCACAGGAAGTGGCGGAGGAGGCATGGCGGAACCACCGGCGGCGCAACGACTCGGTAATCGTCGACACGTTCCACGGCCTCTTCAAGTCCACACTGGTCTGCCCCGAGTGCCTCAAGGTGTCTGTGACCTTCGACCCCTTTTGCTACCTGAGCGTCCCGCTTCCTGTCAGTAAGGAGCGCGTCATGGAGGTCTTCTTCGTCTCCCTGGACCCCCACGCCAAACCTGTGCAGGTAGGCCGCCGTGCTGCGCCGCTGCTGCGTCCTCAGAAACACTCAGACCCTCACCGCGTTTGTCTCTGCAGCACCGGGTCGTCGTCCCCAAAGCAGGAAGAGTATCGGACCTCTGTGCCGCTCTGTCCGACATGACCAGCGTCCCGCCCACTCAGGTCAGACACCACTGGACCAAAACAAACAACTCTAGCGTCTTTTAGATTCGTCATCCTGCAGAACGCTGGATGATGAATGTCTGGAAGACATTAAAATATGAGCTCCAAACATTCTGTATGGAAGACAATTAGTGCCAGTGGGACAAAAGAAATTCTAATTATTTTTTTTCTCAGAATCCTGACTTTACTTTACTGGAATTCTGACCAAAAATATTCAGAATTCTGACTTTTGGGGGTGCTTTTTTCCACTGGCACTAATGTTCTTCCATAGCTCTGAAACATGCATAAATTGAATGTTTTTATTATTCGGCTGCTGAGCATCAGATGAGAATTCAACCTCAAAGTTTCATTCAATCTGAGAAGAAATGATATAAATTATTTACTGTGCAAACTCTGACCTGACCACCAGGTGGCAGTAAACTCCTTCCAGTTCAATCCTCGGTTTGTGTAGAAAATGCAGCTCCAGGCTTCCAGGGATAGAAAAGCTGCTTTTAATGCAAAACCCAAAATGTATTTGTGGTCTAGTTTCTAATGCAGACATCTTAGTGAAATAAGTCATAATTAACCTACATGGAACTTTTCATGTGAGATATCGGAGCTGGTTTGACGGTGGTGGGAAATCTGAGGCTGAGCTCACGGTTCTGATTCGGTTCCACAAAACCGAGCCTGAAGCTTCTTGTTCCTGCTCTGTGTTCCAGATGGTCGTCGCTGACGTCTTTAATCATCGTTTCTATAAAATCTACAACCCTGAGGAATTCCTCAGCTGCATTCTGGACCGAGACGACATCTTTGTGTGAGTAAACCAGAACCGGATCAGTTCAGCAAATCAATCAGCAATCAGGCATCTGATCGGCCTGCTGTCAGCTGATTGGTTGCCTGTTGTCTGATTGGTCGGTGTGATCTGTCGTGTGATTGGTCGGTGTGATCTGTCGTCTGATTGGTGGATGTGGCGTCTCCCTGACAGCAGCCGTTTCTCCTGCAGGTATGAGCTGAGTCAGCAGGACGAGGACTCGGTGCTGCTGGCGCTCTATCTGAGGGAGCGCTCCCACTACAGGGACTACGGCTCCAGCAGCAACTCGTACGGAACCACGCTGTTCGGACACCCGCTGCTGCTCAACGTGCCGCGCGGCAGCTGCAGCCAGGAGGCGCTCTACGGCCTGTTCCTGCAGCGGCTGGCGTGAGCGACACTCTGCAGAGAGACGGGGGGGGGCGGCCCGGTTTCCCTGCAGGTCTCAGCTCAATCTGTCCGGCTGTTTTCAGGCGCTACGTTCGACCTCCTGACCCCGCCGAGGAGCTGGAGGAGGAGGAAGAAGAGGAGGAAGATGAAGAGGAGGAGCTATACAAGACTCAAACCAACGGCATCAGTGATGGTAGGATGTCCAGTTTTTAAGAAACACAGGAAGTTCTGCTGATTCCAGTTATTATAAATATTAAATTTAATATCAGTTTTTGTTCATAAAGATGATCCAATGTGATTTTATCAAAGTTATTAATTTATAAACTATTTAAGAATATTTATTTACCGTATTTTTTGTATTGTTTGATTTTTCTTTTTGAAAGTATTTTAAAAATTTTCAATAAAAATAAAATTATAAAAAAAAAAGAATATTTATTTACCTAAAATAGTTCATGTCATAAAAATCAACATTTTTGTGATTTTAGTTTAAAAAAAAATTTTTTTTTTTTGGTAAATGGCCTTATGTAGCGATGATCAAATCTCGACTTCCTGTTGAGCAGTCCTGACTTCCTGTGTCCTCAGATGAGCAGAATGCCTCGGAGACGGCCGGACCCTCAGAACCAGAACCGTGCTGCAGCAACGCATCTCCAAACGGCCCAACAGATGCCCCCGCCCAGATCCCTCCCCAGATCCCGCCCCCTCGGCTTCCGTCGCCACAGCAGGTGACCCCCCTCCTGGGGTCAACCACGGGCTGGCCTCTCTGGACCAGGGAGACACCGAGGTCGGGAACGGCTCCGTGAACCCAGCTGCCGGCAACCCCGACGGCCTGAGCGCCGGCGGCGACCTGGGAGCCGACGGCGAAGCAGACGGGAACGCCGAGCTGCCAGGAGAGGCAGCGCAGCCTCTTCCAGAAACCACCGAAGAAGAAAACGAGGAGGACAAGCAGGAGGAAGCCCGCTCCCCCAGTCCTCCAGCCAATGACTGTCCAGCAAAGAGGCGGGCGTGTCGCAAGAGGAGGCGGAGCCTGTTCACCATCCAGGCCGTCAACTCCAACGGGACGACCGAGAGAGGGATGGGAGAGGGAGGGAGCGCCGTGTCCTTCAGCTGTGGGTCTCACACACACACACACACACACTCTCTAAGTGTTTAATGTAGCTTTATGAAATCAAACGGCTGCAGGTGGATCTGCTGGAGCTTCCTGTTCCTCCTGATCTCAGGATTCAGTTTCTCTGTGAAACTCGATGAATCAAAACTCAGTGAAAACATCGACCCCAGTGTGAATATCTGGTCAGTTTGATGTTACTGAGGTTTATTCAGCTTTTATTTTTATTAAAGCTGTGGAAGCAAACAAAGATTTGATCAGGTGGGAACAGAAAGTGATCAAATAAGATCCTAAAATCATCTGAAGAACTGAGAGATGTTCTGGATTACTGCCATCTAGTGGTGTGACTGGGTAAACCAGCCAGGTACAAATAACCACTTTAATTTTTTTATTTTGGATATTTAAAATGTTTTCTAGTTCCAGTGAGAAAAGTTTTTCATCGTTCATCAATAAGCCATTATTAGATCAATAAATGATCATTTTTCTCAATAATTTGTGTGTCAGGCTGTCGTTGTTCTGTGCTTTCTGATCGGTTCTGGTTCTGTTCTGCAGCTCAGCCGTACGTGGCCATCGACTGGGACCCCGACATGAAGAAGAGGTTCTACAACGAAAACGAAGCCGAGGTCAGTCTGATTCCTTATCGCCATGGAAACATGCAGGTGTGCCGCTCACGCTCCCTGTGGCCCGCAGCGCTACGTGAAGCACGGCAGCATGGAGGTGCCGCAGCAGCAGACCACCGTCCAGCTGCAGCAGTGCATCGAGCTCTTCACCACCGTGGAAACGCTGGAGGAGGAGAATCCATGGTAACCAGCTGCTGCTGCCGCCACAAACCGGCTGCTGCTGCCGAAAACGACCCACTTTTTACATACCTGAGGTTTAGTATCGGCCGATATGAAGCAGGAAGAACCGATTAAAATGTTTCTGTTGTTAAACACAGACATATGAAATATGACAGTAACAGCCAACATAAAATAAAAGTGACAAACTGAAACAAACTTTATTTGAAATGGTTCAGAAAGTGCAATTAGGAATTAATATGATGCAAATAAATAATACAGCACAGAACTAGACTGAATAGATCTGTCCTTATGGACCAGGAACAGTCCAATACCCCATATTACAGATATTAATATTAGATCGGTGCATTTCTAATGCAAACCTCTGCAGGTTCTGATTGGTTCTGGTCCGGTCTGTGGTTCCAGGTACTGCCCGGTGTGTAAGAAGCACCAGTTGGCCACCAAGAAGCTGGACCTGTGGTCGCTGCCAGAGGTTCTGATCATCCACCTCAAGCGGTTCTCCTACACCAAGTTCACCAGAGAGAAACTGGACACCATCGTGGATTTCCCCCTCAGGTACCGACACACACCGGGCCGAGCCGGACCCGGTACCGCCGCCGGGTCACTGCAACACTGTCCAGAACCTCCAGAGGCTGCGGGCCACCGTTTCCTCTGCAGGTTCCTAACCCGACCTGCAGCAGAACCGGAACCGGACTCGCAGTCGGTCCGGTTCTTTCTTGTTAGGTTCAGATGTTTTCGGTTCATTTTCAGCTTCATTCATATTTAATTTCCCAGCAGGAACCGGTTCTGCTGCTGTTCTCATGTTTCTGGTCCGAACCGCTCAGACTCCGTTACCATGGAAACGTCTCCATTAAACTCACCGTCCGACACAGTAGAAGAAGAAACACAGACCGACTCATTAATTATAAATTAAAAATATCCAGATGTTGAGGTGAATTAATTCAGTTTTTTTTTGTTTTGCGAAGCGACTGAATTTATAAATTCAGGTTTTGAAATATGAATTTACTTTTAGTGTTTTCCAGATCTCCATAGAGAACAGAAAACTGTTTTTATGCAGCTGCGCTTCATAAACCGAGACGTTTTTGTCACCACATCCATTCATTTGGGAAGTTTTATCGATAAATGTTTCATAATTTAACCATCTGAATAAACATTCATCCACAAAGAGGAGAAACTTTCCAGGCTGAACTGGACCTGTGGATCCTAACTGGACCAATCAGATCAGATCCAGATTATATCCAGGCTCAGAACCTCCTGCTGTGGTTGCAGAGACCTGGACTTCTCGGACTTCCTGCTGAGGAAAGGCGTTTCGCCAGAGGAGCCGCCGAGCCGCTACGACCTCATCGCCGTGTCCAATCACTACGGAGGACTCCGAGACGGACACTGTGAGTGCAGCGGCAGCCATGTTGGATCTCATTCCTGCTGGTCACATGACTTTATCCTCTGTCTGTGTGTGTGTGTGTGTGTGTGTGCGTGCGCAGACACCAGCTACGCCCAGAACAAGGACAATGGTCAGTGGTACTACTTTGATGACAGCAAGGTGACGTACGCTTCCCAGGACCAGATTGTGGTCAGTATCACTCCGCCGTGCTTTAGGGGACAGGAAGTGACATCACTTCGTGACCTACTGAACTGGGATCTCGGCTGTTTTTTATCCAAACCAGTTCTGAACTGGTTTTAAGACAGAGTTGATGTAACATTTTAATTAGTCTGAAAGATTTACTGGTTACTGAATGAAAAACTAACCAGTTAAATCTATAATCTAACTGTAGGCTTTTATTTTGTAAGTAGATGGATATGTTTCCTTCCAGTTGTCATGCTGAGGTTTTCAATTTGGTAGCCTCTGGTAAGGCACATACCCACCAGTAGGTGGCAGCATTGGTTGTGTCAGGTCTTATTCAGTAAATGTTTCCGTCGACATTTTTTAATCTGACTCTTCAAAATGTGCATTTAAAAAAACCAGATGGGCTGAAAACGCACTAGGATATAATCGCTTTATCAGTCTATTGATAATTATTGATTAGTTTTTTGTTTTAAATATCTGAACTATTGCCAAACCAGTGTGTTTGACATTTCCAGTTTTATCCAGTTTTTACTCTTTTTTTTCATTTCTAAGCGGTTTTGAGGCGAAACCTGAAACTGTTGCTGCGCCAGTTACTCCACAGGTTGTTGCTAGGTAACCACAGAGAGTGAGTTGCTAGGTAACCAAAGTGAAGAGTTCAGACGCATAATCTATTGATACTGTTGATATTTATTATTGATTTATTGTCCACTTCCAGTGATGTTCTGTCTGTTGGGGTCAAAGGTGAAACGTGTCCATCTGAAGCAGCCTTACCAACATTTTCCCGTTTTGTCCCGCAGACTAATGCTGCCTACGTCTTGTTCTACCACCGACAAGATAAGATCAGGAAGCCCACTCTGCCCGCCCCCTCCATAAGCTCCGCCTCCACCTTGCCACCTGCCAACGACATCACAGAGACGGGCGCCGCCCCTTCCTGTGGCTCCATGGAAACGGACTGAACGTCCTGCTTTTCTTTCTTTGACTCTGGACACTCAGGTTGATTCTGCTTGATTTGGACCCAAACCCGTCTGGACCCGCGGGTTCAGATGGAGGAAACGGCCCGAAGCCTTTAAGACGCTCTGAAAGCGAGTTTATTTCTGTTTAATAAAACACCAACATTCCACTGAACGCCTGTTTTTACTGCGAGCTGGAAGGGTTCAGTCCGTTTTCTCCTCTGGAATAAAACATTTAATGATTTTCTGTAAATTTCACTTGATTTTAGGAAGAAGTCGTCCGGTTCTGGCGAGCAGAACCCGGGCCGATTATTTCTAACGATGCTGTCAGGGATTTTAAACATCTGTTTGTATATTTAGCTTTTCTCCAGATATTTATTTGTAATGAATTCTCTAGATGATTGGCTGGTGACTGGATTTATTTTCATATTTATAGATGAGCTTTATAAAGTGGTATTAATCCGGTGGACGGGTGTACAGTATTTTTGTAAGTAATGTGAGATGAACGGTATCAGTGGTGGGTGGATCAGCCGGGAACGCTGGGCCCATTTCTTTCTTTGTCTTCCTGTCAAATATCAGAGGAAATTATTTTATTGTACTTCTAATCTTTTGATATGAATTAAAGGATTATCACCACCAGAGGGCGACGTTTCCAACTCATTCAGAGGGAATTGATAGAAGAAGCACTGAGACGTTAATATCAATTTTAATTAAAATTCTGTTTTTTTTTATAAATTAAGTTAAAAAATGAAATTAATCAAATTCATACATTTAAAGTTTTTATTTTTGTTCAAAGAAAACCAAAAATATTTTTTTCCAGAAATCTGAGTTAGACTGGACCAAGGTCTGGTCTCTGCGACATACTCTGGGGTTAAAGGTCAGGCCCGTCTGGTGGCTTTTCCAGACCATTGTCACCATGGTAACTGGACCAGGTTCTGGGACCAGAACCATGGAGGCTCCTGCTGGTTTTTATGTTCTGCCTCCCACACTTTTTCCTTCCACACAACTTTCCCTTTTTGAATGAATTTACAGAATTGTAGTTTCTGATGAAAACAGAACCAGGCTCCAGATTTATTCCAGAAAGTGCAAAACAGAATCTGAACCGAACATTTAGAATAATCTGAAGGTTCTGTTGGGTTTTCTTCCAGAACCTCTGGGCTCCATGAAGCCGGTCCGGATCAGCGGTTCTCCGGGTTTCCTGAAGGTTCCGGTCCGTTTGTTCCCATTTTGTCAGATGTTCGGATTCTGTTTCAGACCTTCAGGAACCCCAAAGACCCGCTTATCAGAACCTCAGCGGGTCACAGTGGGATACAGTGGGACGGTTCTGCTTCACTGGAAGCAGAACCGTCCGGTTCTGTCCAGAGGACCGGGTCGGGTCCGGATCAGAACCTGTCATCGGCGCTGAAGATTCCTCTAAAGTTCAGGTCTCTGGCCATGAGCTCCTCCTCCACGCTCTCCAGCGCCCACCGGTGGTTCACCACCTCCAGCGCCTCCCACTCGCTCTGAAACGGGTCAAACCGGGTCGGAGCGTTACGCAGAACCGAACCGCACCACCCGAAGCTCTGATCTGCCTCACCTTAAAAGCCTTGTTGGGGTCAGGGGGCATCGCCATGGCAGCGCCAGTCATCTGGTCCTGCATGATCCGTGATTGGTCGGCAGCTGTGGAGGAAACGGGCCAATCAGAGAGCTTCATTCTAAACGTATCATCAATCAGGAAAAACTGGTTTCAGGGAAATCCATGTATGAAGAATTAACGTTTAAAACTAAATTTAAATACGTACCACTTTATAGAACATGAAAGAACAAAAATAAAACATTTAAAATAAATTTAGGAACTAAAGACAGAAAATAAACAAACATGGAAAAGTTTTTTTCCTTTTTTCACTTTTTGCTGATTTTTCTGTCATTTTCCTGTTTCTATTTTTTCTCTCTTTAATTTTTTTCCACACGCTGATATAAATTGGTTTGCTGACTGAATATATACGCGTCCAGAACCAGAACCAGAACTCACCGTTGTCCTGGCCCAGGATCAGCGAGTACATGCTCCTCAGGCCGAACACGTTCAGGAAGTACCAGGAGGCCGAGCTCACCCTGCACACCAAACAGACGCTGAACAGAACCGGCCGGGTCGGGAAGGTCCGGTTCTGTTGGGTCGGGTTCTCACCAGGAGGCGTCCAGCGACAGCAGGTCGATTCCTCTCTGCAGCATCGGTTTGAACCGCAGCGTCAGCGGGAACGGCACCTTGGCTGGAAAACAGACGGTTCTGGTTTTGAACCTGGCCACGGGTCAGAACCGGGTCAGAACCAACAGGAGGAGGAAACTCACTGATGACGAAGCCGGAGAAGGCCCAGTTGATCCATCCTCCGATCAGAATCATGGGCAGAACGTTGGTCAGGTTTCCCTTCATCATGTCCGTCAGCATGCTGGTGTCTGCAACAGAACCGGGTCAGCAGAACCGGGTCGGGTCGCAGCAACAGAGCCGGGTGAGGTCCAACGGGGCGACTCACCTGTCATGGGGTTCTTAGGAACGACCTTCCTCTTGACCCTCTTGAAGAAACCGGTTTCTGCATCGTTAAAGTAATGCTTCCTCATGAAGAACGACTGAAACGGATCAGAACCGGCGGTCCGATCAGAACCGGCGGTCCGATTAGAACAGAACCGATTGGATCAGAACTGATGATCCAATCAGAACGGAACCGATCGGATCAGAACCAATCAGGTCAGATTGGGACAGAACTGTTGTTTCAAATAGAGGAAATCTTAAAATGGATCTGAACATTTGAAACATCAGGGAGGTCAAAGGTCATGGATGGTATGATGACATCACAGCTGATGCCGCTGGTTTGCCAGTCAGACCTGCTGCAGGAATCAAAGCCACTAAAGAGAAACTAAAGTTTCTGTGATCTGAGACTTCAGGCCTGGAGATTTTCCTCCGGTGGTAGAAGGTCGACTTTATTCTCATAACTTCAGAAATCAGCCAGAATCTCTTCGTCTCGCCCCGATTCTGTTGTAGTTTATGATCAACGTTTGCTGATTTAAATCCACATTTTACTCTTAATATTCAGTTTTTCTTCTTTTTATTTCTTTTCTTAAATAACGAAATTTCATAAGGATTAATTAATTAAACTTTTTTCGCAGCTGTCCTGCTGAGGTAAAGTTCTGAGTTTTCCGGATCTTGATCCTCCGATCCGAGGGAATAAAACGAGTTTCCTCTGAGGTCGGGTTCTGACCAGGTCGGGTTCTGACCAGGTCGGGTTCTGACCCGGTCAGTTCTGGTTTCACATCCTAACAGACAGAACTAAAATATTTAAACAAAAACTAATTTGCATCCCAGAGTGAATCTGTTCTGTTTTTAAAGAACTTAAACGTTATGCCTTTCACCACTAGATGGCGTCACTCGCTGAACCCAACCAGAACCAGAACCAGGACCAGAACCAGAGGCGGTCCAGCAGACAGGAAGTGAGGCGATCTGTTTACCTGTCGGGGGATGTACTTCCCGTTCTCCCGGAGGACGCGGCTGCGCAGCAACACCTGGCTGGAGACAGAAAGTCAGAACCAGGCGGTTCCGGTCCAAACAGAACTGGGCCGTCCGGACCCTCACCTGTCAGACACCTGCTCCAGGTCCAGCTTCCTGTCGCTGCTCAGCAGCTGGCTGACGTAATGCCGCAGGACGCCGACGAAGAAGGTGATGAAGACGATGGGCAGGACGACCCACATCCTGATGCTGGAGTCCAGCAGGAGCTCCGGGCCGGCCATCGGTTCTGACTCTCACTGAAAAAAGAAAAAAAATAATAATAATATATATATTATTATTATTATTATAATCCCAGCAAAACCTAAACTGGGTTCATTTTGTCCGGCTGCTGTGTGAAGTTTTTACTGTCATCTAAGGTCCAGACGTTACTGAAAACACATCATAGCGCAACATAGAAATAAAATCTGAAACGGACAAAAAAATTAAACTAGAATCTTAAAAGAAAAAAAAAGGAGTTCTGATTTTTTTTTTTATTATATAAAATGTTTTCCAATTTCAAATTCTTTTCTTAGCAAACTTTTTGGCCCCAATTTAAATCCTTAATTTAGTTGATAATTTTTATTCTCTTAACGCTGTTTGCACATGTTCAACTCTACTTTCTGGATTAGCAGCTTGTTTACAGGTGACTTTTTGTGGTTAAAGCTCGGGGTGTATTTATCTGCTAGGAATCTTTCTCATCAGCCGGTTTTCTATTCATGGTTCTGTATGGTTCTGTATTCTAGAGAACATTTCCGGACTGAAAATGATTTAAATTAATATTGAAAAGTATTCGCAGGTGTAAATAATCTTTATGTTTATATGAGTTTCACTTTATAAATGAACTTCTCCACAATATTCCGCCTTATTGAGGCCAGTTCCAGTTCTAGTAATCAGAACCATTAGCAGCAGGTGACTTCAGTTTCAACCTGCTAAAGTTTCAAAACAGACTCGAAGCTAGCCCGGCTAGCTCGCCCCGCTAGCTCGCCTGCTAGCTCGGTTTAAATCAGCTCCGGTTAGAGGAGGAACTCCAGATAAACTCCGCCACCGACGAGCCTCAAACACCGAACACTCACCTCATCCACCAACTTTCTCCAGACTCCACAAACGAGCTCCGCTGCGTCTGGAATCCACATCCGGTTTAAACGGAAACGCCGTAATACTGACCTCGTGGCGTAGCAGATAAGTACTGTACGCTAGCGCGTCCGCCATGTTGTGAGTGTCATTTTCTTTTTAGCTTGCTTACTAAGTTGGGTAAAAGAAGCGCAAAATTTTTACGTTCAACTAAATTTGACTAATCGTTGTCATAAACAATGATATAAACTCCTTTCAGTAATGGCGATTACGGAAACAAAAATTATACGTTAGCTTAAAAAAAACAGAACAAGTGAAGATTTCACTCTGATTTTTATGGAGACGGATGCTGCCCAAATTGTCAATAACTAAATGAAAGGCTTGATTAAATAGTTTATTTGCGAAATATTAGACCCCAAAATGAGCAATGTTCCTAACTTATTTGATTTCACTGTTTGACAATAATTATTTATTGCGTTCCATTTTGTTAATTAGTTTCACTTTTCAGTTTCCATTATTTTCTCATTTTTTCATTAATTGTATTTATCTATTTATTTTACATTGCTGTGCCTTTAAAAAAACATACAATCTGTTTTTCTAATGTAATATTTGCTCTTTTCTCCTTTGTCCATTTATTTACAGATTTTAACTCGTTTTCTTTGCTTTTCCTTGTAACTCTGTGCAAATACACAAACAAAGGATAAAACAGGAGTTAGAGCTGAAAATAAATCAATGTAAGATGAAAAAAGTTAATAAAAAATTAAATACAGAAAACGCAAGAATAGGAAAAAAAATAAACAAAAACTAAATATTAAAAAGTTAGAACATAATTGTAAACAATTAAACTAATAAAACAATGAAATTTAAAACAAAAAGGAAAATTACTTAATAATGGTAATGTTACATTAATAATGTTGAAAATGATGCACAATAATTGTAAATGACTATAAATGAACGTAATAAGAGTTGGGATTGAAATGAACTGGCTGACCGTTCCAGTTCAGTTAAAGACCATTGTGTTAAAAAACGACGACACAAACAGGAAAAGTTCCCATCCACTGAACATTTTTATATTTTTAGAGCAATAAATATTTCCACTTTGTTCATATTTTTGCCATTTCAAAAACAAAGTACAAGTAATATATATTTATGTACACAGCTAAAATCTTCCAAACATAATTTTTAAAATAATGTTGTCTCTGTTGGACACATATTTGACACTTTACTCGTACAATTTTACAAGGACTATTGCAGTCTCTCTTTTTGCTCTACATTATAAACAAGAACTGATTTTTCTCCATGAAGCGGTCCGCTCCAAACGGGCCGGACCCCCGTTCACCCGTCCCTGTATCGACACACACAACCGGCCGTCTTCACGTGGGAGGCAGAAGAGTCTGAGCTTCATTGGAAGCAGATCTGATCGGCTGTTTTAGTTTATTTTGAAAGTTCCCTGTCTTTCCTGCAGCGGTCAGACCGGATCTGCTTCTAGGGAATTCAAAAAAATTAACTCAGGCCTTCTCTTCCCGATGAAACGCAGCCGACGGGAGCGAATGTTCATTTAACAACTTATGTACATTCATGTTTATAATACAGCTCATTCAGTGCAGATACTGGAATAAATACCACATGCAAACCGATAGTGGAGAGCAGGCCTGGGCACAAAATAAGGAATATCTCAAATAAGTGATTAAAGAGCATTAAAAATTGTTTCTGCATGTTTCTAAACTCAATCTACTGAGAACTTTGGGTGTTTGGATTAAATAATGCTTAAAATAAAGAGATCAATCATACAGAAAATATCATATTTGACAAAAATTCAATCAAAATGCAGAAGCAGGGAGGAAAAACGTCCACTCAGGTGTGTGCTATCACTTAGCATTAGCTTCTGCTAAAGAGCTTTAGCATTGCTGAAGCTAATGTTTATGGTTAGTGCCTTGGCTAACTTTTTGATAGCTACCCATGCTGGTAGATATCAAGATGGTGGAGTTTAGTTCTTTAGCATTAGCTTTTGCTAAATGTCATGTTGGTATAGCACTTTAGCTTTATGGAACCAAAGTTTCTGATTAGTGCTCTAGGGCAACTAATGTTTTAGCTAGCAGTTTCCACCACAGATGGGCATCAACATGGTTGAATTTAGTGCTTTAGCATTAGCTTTTGATAAATACCCTGTTGCTAGTTGTGCATTGGTGAAAGTAATGTTTATGATTAGTTAGCTTTTTAAGGTTAGTGGAGCTATCATTTTAGTTGGTAACATTTAGCTGCTAAACAGGTTAAAGGTTGAACTTTTAACCTGGATAATTCTACAAATACTCAACAAGTTTGGCTGTTTGGATGAGTGGAAGAAGGACGACCTCAACCTCAACACGCTGTAGGTCTGCAAAGCTGCAACGGAATGAAACCAAAGACTTCTGGAACATCTGGAGATGCTTGGAGAAAGCCAAACATGGAAAATAAAACTGTTGAGTCATAACTAAACAGACAAGCTTCTCCAAACCCTAACGAGTTGAAGGAAAGAACCATGTGAGGTTCTGGTGCTGAAGGTTCTTACAGCCACTGGATTCAGTTTTCAGCCACTGCTTCAGAACTTTGCTTTTGTTTTTGTCAAATTTGTCATATTATTTTAATCTGGATTCTGACCTGATCTCTAGAGCTGGTAGAGCCTTAAGGATTGAGAAGCTTTTCACCGAAGCTGCTTAGAGGAACAGAGGTCCAAATACATTTACCAATAAACACGGGTGGATGGTTTCTACAGGCGGCAGCCAGGATGAATCAGATCTGAAACCTAATGTTGGTTTTTGGAGGATTTGGAGTTTAGAGTTCATGCAGAAACAGGCGTGGATGTGTTGGTTTCTCCTGGACGGGAACTGGAACAGAACGAGCCGTGTTCTCTCGAGGTAGGCGTGATCCAGTGTTGAATGAAAACCTCTTTTTGTTTCGGTTGAAATGGTTTCTGTAAGGCCTCCATAAAGGAAACAGGTGTTTCTGTAGATGCCCTGTGTAGACCCAACGGTCCGGAGCTCCAAGAAGCTCAGGAGGAAGGGATTATTTCTGGTTTGGTGTTGAAGCAACTCGACAAGCATGTTAGAAACCTCTGCATGTTAGAAACCTCTGCATGTTAGAAACCTCTGCATTACTGTTGTTGTGGTTGTAAACGTGTTAAAAGTTTAAAAAAACGGATCCTAGATCAGAAGCCAAATCAGAAATCACATTTTAAGCACATAACAAAATCAAAAATGCTAAAAAATACAAAGCAGCCCAAGGAGCACTTCATGTTATTAAAAGCTCATCACACAACAATACTGATATCAGAAGCTTGCTCTAAAACGTCAAAGCGGTTCTTCAGATTGAAACCAATTATTAGTCCGTGAAGTGTTTCTAAAACAACTGGAGCTTTTGTTTTGGCTTTTTTCCACAGGAGAACCAGGAGAACCAGGAGAACCTTTTGGTGTTTAGAGCGCAGGGTTGTTATTTCAAGCAATTCTGAACGTCGGTTACAGATTGATGCTGTTGGCCCCACTGAAACAAGAACACACTGTACACTTTATATCTACAGGTGGTTTCAGGTGATCGCAGAGAAACTGAAAAAATGAGTCAATGTTTGCATTTCCCAACATCCACCAGTTAAACGCGATCATACAAACCAGAGCTAAGAGGGAAGAACTTTCTCCCAGCAATCGTTAGTTTCCGACATCCAAGAACGTTGATTAAAAACAGAAAATATTCTGGAAGAAAAACACTGGGACAGTGGTTTAAAACTCAAAGTACAAAAATAACATGTAAAATAGAGTACATTAAAGAGATTTCCACTTCATATGAGATGTTAGGACATGATTTACTCTCCAGTCCGATGAGTCGTCCTTCCAGAAGACTTTAGGTCCAAGTTTCAGGTCCTTTTTGTTTCTTTGTTGGATGATGACGGTCACTGAAGGCTCGGTCCATTTTGTTTCTTAAAAATCCAGAAATGGCTTCGTATTTCTGTTCTGGATGAACATCGTCAACCAATGCGCTGGAAACTCAGATATGGAATTGTCTTTTATTCAGGTGGTTTGTCTCGGATGATGATGATCCCCGTGATTATTGATTATTGTACCATCCTTATGTCTGAAGGCACCTTATTCTCTGTTTTGAAACCAAGTGGCAGATAAAACATCACTCACCCTCAACAGAAAGTTTTATTTTACTGCTTAAAAACACAAAAGTAGTTGGTACTGGGTGGGAAATACATAAACTTGCATCTGAAACCAAAAACTCTGACCTCATTTAAGGATCTTTACTGAAAACATTGTCAGTATCCAGCATCGATATTTTACGGCCTGCCAGTCCTGTAACATATGAAGCCATAAATAAACAGAAAAAGAGAAGTAGCTCCATGACGAAATGACCTCCACCAGTTTCCCCATTAATATAAAAATCTGACTGAAACAACCTTGAACTTTTCTTACAATCTTCCTAAGTACTTCAATAGATGCCACCTGTCCATTTCTCTACATGCTTAAGGGCGTTTCACCTCTGACCTAAAATTTACTTCAGGAAACAAGAGAAAGTCCAGCTGTCTATTTCTAATTATGGAAGTTATGTCATAACTGGACTCTAACTGAACGTTTTGGGTCACTTATTTTAGAATATCATGTTTGGCTTAGAAAACCTATTAAAATAATCTCTAATCTTATGTTTTCAGTTTTCCAGACAAAAAAATTTAAGGTTGATGAAAAAGATGGTGGATGCACCAAATCTGAACTTCTTCATCTGTTCTCTGACCTTTCATTGGATGTAGCGATTAATGTTGAAGGCAGAGTTCATCACTGCACTGAAACCTTTGGTCCCCAACAGTGAGTAACTTTGGATAAAAGCTTCTGTTAAGTTATTTGTATATCACAAATGTTTTGTGAATTATTAAAAACAGAAAGAAACGAGAGAAAATGAAACAAAAAAGTCAAACTTTAAATTTAAAACAAAAACAAACATTTTCATGATTCAGTTAGCTAAAATGCTAATGTTAGCCTGAATGCTAACATTAGCATGGGGGGTATCAGTAGCATGTTGACCTACAATAGCATACACCATCTAATGTGCAAAGAACAGCGTGTACACTAAAATAAGCTAGAATGCGAATGTTAGCCTATGTGCTAACATTAGCCTGGGAGATATCAACATATGTTGACCGACAGTAACGTTCTCCACTCAGTGTGCAAAGAGCATTGTATAAGCTAAAAAGAACTAGAATGCTGTTAGCTAACATGCTAACATTAGCATGGGAGATAACAGTATGTTGACCTACAGTAACATACTGCATTTAGTGTGCAAAGAGCATTGTATACACTAAAGTGAACAAAAATGCTAATGTTAGCCTAAGTGCTACCATCAGAATGTGGGTTATCATTAGCATATTAACAAATACTGACTTTCTCAATTCAGTATGCAAAACATTAGTGCAAAAGATAAAATTAGCCAAATTAGCAACAAGAAGCGCCTGCCTCATTTGTTACCAAGTCAACCAATCAGTCTGGAACCAACAAATCTCCTGCTTCCCACCAACCAACCAACCATCACCAACCATGGAGGATTCTCCAGTCTGGCTTGGAAACGTCTCATAATGGGACCATTAAAAACATGTCGGTGCCCCCTACTGGTGATTTCAGACAAACAAAAACTTCTGGAAGCTGTACCCTGCTTCTGATTTTTATAAAACTTCCTTTTTTAGCTTTATTTTCCCACCCAGTTCCATTAACATTGCTGCTGCTAAAGGTACAGAAAGTTGAACTGTAAAAAATCAAAAATAAAAACATCATGTTTGTATTTCAGGTAGAGCAGCTCCACCGTCCTCATTGGCAGAAAACAACAAAAATCCCCCAGTTTGGCATCTTTCATCTTAATCTCCTTCTCTGGCAACGTTGAGGGTCACAAACACATCATGGAGCATCAAATACAAATGACAGATATTATTATTTCTGAAAATTCAAGCGTACACTTTCATATATACTGGGATATTTGAGAAATGAGGAGAGCATTCACAGATTTAGTAGAAATAAATACTCAAACTTACAGGAATAAGTGAGAAAATCTGGAAAAGTCCCATTCCAAAACAACAGTATAGCGCCCCCTGCTGGAACCCTGTAATCCACAAACACTAAAGGCTTTTAGTAGTTTTTGCAGAACAAAAACGAAGACACCTGTAGATTTGTTTCGATGGCTTATTTCAAAGGTTTTAGGAAGTTTATGAGTAGAGTCTTCACTTCGCTGGATTGGGGCTTCACATCACAACAAATCTATCCCTGCATATTGGATATTAACCATAAACACACTGATAACTGTTAGCTATTGCACAGGTCATGCATGCCTGTCTAAGACACAAACGCCACCATATTAATGCTAAACATCTCTGTTCTGCCCGTAATGGCTTGTAAATATGTCAAAATCAAAGTTAAGTGTTGGTTTTTGTGCTGAACAACATGGTGTGAAACTACTGTTATTTTTGGACACGGTACTGTCCCTTTAACTCGGAGCGTCAACTCTCATGTTACGTTTTCAGGCACTGTTCCCTTCCTCACTGGTCCCTCAACCGCTTGTCCACTACAGCCACAGAAATGTTAAAAGAGGTACTCACAACATGAGACGAACACTCTGAAGTAGTGAAGAACTACAAACATGTCCGACTGAGTCCCGGCTCACCACGCAGGGCGGTATGAAGGGGAGGTGGGGCGTCACCAGACCTAAGCGGTAGTTTTTCCCTCCGGCGCTCTACCTGCGAGGAAAGTCTATGTGGAAATAGCACAGGCTGAGCAGCTTCCTCTTTCCCGCTCTCACCGCTCTCCTCCTCATCAGGCGGCCATTTTGATACAACTGGATCTGCCCTCCCGCTCTTCTTCCCCTCCTCCCTCTTGTGCTCACTCTCAATATCGCCCCCTGGCGGCTCACTGTGGGGTTGCGCGCCACCGTCCTCGATTTCTGCCTCTTCACACGACCGTGCTGATGCGGCTGACTGGCTTCGCTTTGGGGCCTCCCCCTTGCCCCACCCCCGGGGGGAGCGGGGAGAGCGGGGCGCCCGACGGGGGAGGCAGCGGGGAGTGGGGAGGGGGGGGCGGGATGGACGACAGCGGCGGGTACTGGGGGGCGTAGGGCTGCGGCGGCGTCTGGGTGACGAGGCGCGCCGAGGGCGTCTGGGGCGGCGGAGTGGAGAAGATGAAGTGGGTGGAGCCTGTTGCGGAGGGGGAGGGGCTGAGCGGGGAGTGTGTGTGCACGGTGTGGTTGTGTGTGTGTGTGTGAGCGTGCGGGTGGGGCTGGGAGTGCGAGATGGTGAGGGGCAGCTTGGCTCCGCCCCCCGGCCGGTGGTAGTGTCCGTGCGGCGTAGTGGGCGTGATGGGAGAGTGGGGGGACAGCGGTGGTGGCGTGGTGAAGCCGGACACCATGTTGTAGCGCGGGTGGGCGGAGCCTTGCTGCAGCCTCTGATGCGGCTGGCTGTGGGGCGGGGCGCAGCTGTGCCGCAGCGGCGCGGAGAAGCGGTGCGTCAGCGCGTGGTGCTGCGGCAAGCTCTGCATGTGGTAGCGGTGGTGGTGATGGTAGGGCGGCGGCGGCGTCTGCTGCGGCGGGTGCCCACTGACTCCGCCTCCTCCACTGTTGCCGTGGCAATACTGGGCGTGCAACGCCTGGAGCTTGGACGGCCCCCCTCCCGGGCCGCCGCCCCCTCCAGCCCCGGCCGAGTCCGACTGGCCGAGGTTGGGCGAAGGGGAGGGGCATGGGGAAGGGGAGGATGGGAGGGCGATGGGCGGCGCGGGGGCGGGGTAGTGGGGGGGGGACGAAATCATCAGAGGACTCGGTGGACCCTGAGGAGGCGGTGACATCATCGTCAGGGGACCAGGAACTTTGCCTCTTCGACTGCCGAAGAAGTTCCCCATTCGGCCTCCGGGGATCTGGCCGCCGCCCGCCGCCATCGCGCCGCCGGGTCCAGCCCCGCCCCCGCTCGCGAGAGGAGATGTGGTGACCCCCCCTCGGTTGTGACAGAGCCCCGGCCCACCCCCCACCCCCGTACCGGGGCTCTGAGTAGGGCGGTGCGGCCGGTAGGCTGCTGGGGACGAGGGCACCATCATGGGGCTGTAGGACAGACTGGCGCCCTGCAGGGGGCGCTGCTGGTGAGGCCGCGGGCTGCTAATAATGGAACCCTGAGGACAGGAGGAGAAGAAGAACAAAATCAGATCTACATCCTGCCAAGAATCTTCATCAAACTTTCTTTAGTCTCACGGAGCTTCAGGCATTTTGTTAAGAAAATGGAGTTAAAATGGCCGCCGCTGCATCTGAAGCAGGACAGGGAATTTATCGCATCGTTTCCGAATTTAGCCAAAACCCGGATTTACTAAAGGAATGCTTATTTCCTTTTAGTCAATAAAATGTTTATTTCCTTATTAAAAAACGACTTGAATAATTTCAAGTCTTTTGATTTATTTTTAATCTTGTATAAAAAGGTTTAAATAGTTAAAGAAAAATCTGAATTTGTCATTTTTTATCCAATTAATCGTCAGAATAATTGATAGATCAATTGATTACTAAAATAATTGTTAGTTGCAGCCCTAGAAAGTAATAAATAATTCTCATTGTCACTTTTATTGCTATCACAAAGTACCACCAACTATCATAATAAAACTGTAAGGCCTTATTTCTCACCAAATTAGAAACTTTACCCAACGACCGGCTGACCGATCGACTCACGCCGCACCTTCCCCATTTTTATTTGTAAAAATATTTGAAAACTATGTTTCTTTTTCCTTTCACTTCACAATTATTCAATAACTTGTGCATAAAATCCTAACAAGGTAGAATTTTTCCATTTTAATCAGACAAAATATGGAAAGTTTGGATGTTCTCTGACAAACCTGGGATGTTTGGATTCAAACCGGGAATTAAATTCAGACACTCCGAAATGTTTCTTTTGTTGAATATTAGATGCCTGAAGTATGAAACCATTTCTGTACAGGAACCAAACAACAACAAAGGAGCTGGAACCAGAGGGCTGTGCCAAAAAATCCATTCAGATAAGAATCCAAACTTACATTTAATATAATTTAGAATCTGATTAAAATGTCCCAAAATAAACTTTGAATCAAATCATGAGACAGTAAAAGATTCCCCCCATAAGCATGAGCATCCTTTTTTAAAACTTAACAAAAGGAGATTAGTGCTTCAGATTATGATTGAGCTCCATTTTCTACACAAATACCTCACAGTTTAATCTGAGATGTGAAGAAGAAAAAATCCAGCAGCAGCGTTAAAATAAAAACATGCAAAGCAAGAAAATCAGAGAGCATCGAGTCTTTCCTGGTCAACCTGGTTGCCATAGAGACAGTCCTAAAACCCACTATAAAATTAGGTTTTTCAGTGAACTACTGGCTATTTGCAGGGAATATGCAACATATTGGAAAGAAAATGCAGCTTAGGAAGCTGGAACACGAAGTGGCTGCTGTTAGCAAGAGAGCCAATCAAGGAGTGAAATTAATTTTCCTTGGTGCTGATTGGCTGAACCCCAAGAGTGGAGGTAAGAAAGAGCACAGATATTAGCTTTTGAGGTAACGCTAAGATGGTTTCCACGTTGTGTATTTTGGTATGTTTGGTGTTTTAAGAGCCAGTTGGAGGCGTTTTTGAAGGCGACTTCAGTCATTAACAAGCAGCTTCACTAATATCAGGATCCACTGGACACAGAGATCATCTAGTGAAAAGACCTGGACCAATGATTCACCGTGTTTTAGAAGATAACATTTGAGTCTGTTAGTGAAAAATAAATCCAGGAACAAACAGCTCAACACACTGAAGCTTAAAAATCTAAATTTCTCCAAATTGAAAGACAGAAGCTCAATTTCTGACAGTCTGTGATTTTTATCTCTTTAAACTTCTAATTAATATCCGGAAATCAGACTCTGTATTTTTGTATCTGAAAACCACAAGTTCAGTAAATATTTTCCTCTTCCTAACCAGCAGATGAATGTTTGTGTTTCTTAAGCTGCAGTATGTTGAGCTTTCAGCAATCGGCCTGAAGGATGACAACAAATATTTTAATATTTCTGTAAATCCTTCATTTAAACTCTAGTTTGTTAAAGGACATAAGAAGCAGCTTCACATGCAGCAAACAGACATATTTATAAAACTTCACAAACATCCGGAGGACCTTTAACCCCGCAGGCAGTGAGGCATGCGACGGCAGCATGCACGGCGGTGCGGACGGCATGCTAGCAGCGAGGCATGCTAGCAGCGGACGGCATGCTAGCAGCGAGGCATGCTAGCAGCGAGGCATGCTAGCAGCGGACGGCATGCTAGCAGCGAGGCATGCTAAGACTTACTTCAATGGTACTGTCCAATGAGCCAACACTGTTCCTCCGACCTCGTTTCCCTGTTATCCAATCAGAATCCAGGGATTAAACTTTATTACAGGAATCAGGAAGTGCTGAACAGACGTTCGCATTAAGCTGCTCATCAGTGAGTTTTCAGTTTTCATCTGGACACGGCTGTCTACCTTCGTTAGCGTTTATGCTAAGCTAATCTGAAAAAACCCTAACTTCAGTTTTGAAGTCCAGATTTTATTATTGATGCTGAATTCTAGATATGAAACATAAAAAAGTGATTTTCAGAGAACAAAGAAAAGCTAATTCAGGAATTTTGGGCTTTTACTAAACACAAATACTATAAAAAATTATATTTTAGCTTATCCACTTCATGATAGTTAGAAAATATAAATCTGTAATTTAATGCAAAGGTGAACAGATATTCATAATTAGGGACGTGCTTTTCTAATTAGCAATTGCTCAGATTTTCACAACGGCGTATTAAGGCAAAAAGACTTAAAAGATTTATTTTTATTACCAGAAAATAAGCTAATGAACTAATGAAGTCATAATATTCCAAGAATAAAGTCAAATTAATAGAATAAGGTTGAAATGAAAGAGTCATAATAATTCAGGGATAAAAACGTACTAATGCGAGAACAAAGTCAAAATAAGAGAATAAAGTCGTAACAAGTCATAGTAATACGAGACAAATTCACATGAACAGTCATAACATTACATGAATAAAGTCGCAATAATGCAAGAATAAGAGAATTAAATTATAATTGTATGAGAACTGCTACACAAAAGGCAATTAAAAATGTAAATATTATTCTGATAATATTAGGACTTTATTTTCATATTTTAAAAATCTCTTAATCTGGCCCTAATCCGCCGTCATAGATTTTCTTTCACTGGTTAAACCAAAAATAATCCAAGAGGAAGTTTGGCATCAGAAGCTGCGTTGTAGTTCCTGCTGCTGTCCAGCAGGTGGACACAGCGCACCGGAGCATCATTTTGTCACTGAACTGTAATGTTGCATAACAACACAGATGCAGGTTCACTGTGAGTCAGAAGAAACCATGAAATCCTCCAGCCAGCCTGAACTGCTTCGTCATCATCGTCACTTCTTTGTGTTTCGCTTCCAATGAGACACTTTTTCTCAGAACCTGACAAAGAACTGGTTTAATTTAAAAAAAACGTTCACACTTTAGTAATCAAACTAGACAGGAGGACGTGACTGGGACGTAACTGGGACGTGACTGGGACGTTGTGGACGTCCAGCGTCCGGTCCTTACCCGTCTCTGAGAGATCTCTGAGCGAGGAGCTGAGCGCCGTGCGTTTCAGTCCGTCCACGGAGGCGTACGTATCGTCGAGGCTCGGCCTTCCCAGGGTGCCGTTCACCACCTCACCCTTCATGGGCCCCCCGGTTGAACTGGTCCCGCTCCCCGATGTCCCCATCCCGCCAGAACCCGCCAACATGCCGGGACGCATCATGCCTTTCTGCTTCTCGAGCTCGGCTGGAGGGGAAGCAGGAACCGAGACGTAAACATCCACCCAGTTGGACACAGACACGACTAACGTTCACTTTGACGATAAATTCATCTTTATCCACCAAAAACGTTCACAGGCCAATAGAGCAACTGATTACTGCAAACATATTTCAGTGTAAGAGAATTTGCATGCTCAGCCCTCCTATGTTTTTCATATTTCCCAGTAGCCCCTTGAATTTCAGGATGATGGCTAAAATTCAAGATGGCTGCCGTTTTGAGCCTTTTTACTCCAATTATTGCTATAAAATTTTACCCATTTTCATGATGTGGATGAACTTTATGTCACATCATATGTTTTCGGTTCTGTGTAGGCTATAATTTGACACCAAACACATTCATCTAATTGGTGATTTCAGAGCAAAAATCAATTTTCCACGACCAAAATGAAAACATCATCAGTAAATGTGATTTGTATCAGTCCAATTATGTGATTTGACAACAGAAGATCTGGCAGTTTTTGTGCAAAAATG
Source organism: Xiphophorus hellerii (assembly GCF_003331165.1). Classification (NCBI taxonomy): domain Eukaryota; kingdom Metazoa; phylum Chordata; class Actinopteri; order Cyprinodontiformes; family Poeciliidae; genus Xiphophorus; species Xiphophorus hellerii. The sequence continues at coordinate 31,883,734 of NC_045672.1, read as the reverse complement.
TATTTTCCTTGACGACCGCCATCTTTAATCTTTTAGCGACTAGAGTTGATTTTATCTTTTGCACTAAAACTACTTATTACCTCACAGAAGTGACTTCTACTACCCAGGGATGAATATATCTAGTTTTCTAAAACTCTGTTTGAAGCGGTAAAGTCCTTCTCCATTATTTCCAGCCAAAAGGCAAAAGGAACTAAATTGTTTCACTTGAGATAATATAATTGCTCTGATTTCCCTGAGCTGCCGCAGAAACACTCACACTCCACCCGGTACTTCTCCATCTCCTGGACCTCGGCGATGCTCTCTCGCAGGTCGGAGGTGAAGCGCGCTCGGTCCTGCTGGCTCGGAGCCGTGAAGATGATCAACACCTTCCTCTCTCCTCCGGGGTTCGCAGACGTCAGCCGGATGCCATGAGGGTAATCTAAGTGGGAAAAATGACGTAACATCCAGAATGCTCAACATTCTGACGACGAGCTGCTGAAATTAAACCACATTTATCATGAGAGGAGATAAAAATCAGCTCAGATTTAATGTCTCATACTCTGATTCTGGATGTGTGAAATTCAGCAGGAGTCTAAAAAAGAAAGCAGCAGGAGCCAATTTATGGCTCTGGGGGGGGAAACTTCAGCAGATTCCTAAAACACAGAGTTTTCACTATTATTACAGTCATCACTTCTGTGCAGTGGGCCATTTCCTGAGTGGGACTGAGTGACTGATGTCCCCTCCAGAGACAAATTACACATAAAAACAAAAGTGTTTGCAGTTGAAGTGACTGAATCATGTTTGGAGCCTGGAAAGTAAAAAGGAAGATTTTTAACTCCAGGACGGCGACACATCTACAACCTGTTTATGATTTTATCACTAATTTCTGCTTACAAAATTAAAACCTTAATTAATTAATTAATTATTCATTCCAATTAGAAACACAAAAATAATTCTGTGAATTAAAAAATATATGTGTCTTTATTGAAATAATACAGTATATTATGTAGAAAATATATTTATAAATAATTTTAGATCCTAAATATAAAAAGGATTTAATGAGTTTGCCTTTTTTAACAGCAGACTTAATCTGAGAAACATTTACTTCAGATGTAAAAAGTAAAATTACTGAAGGCTGTTTATTAACATGTATATTTTATTAAAACATTAAAACAATTTTATTTTATTAAAATGTTATTTAGACATTTTTAGTAAAATATTTTATTGACATATTTTAGTAAATTTGACTCACTATCTCCATCCAGCCAGAAAAGTCATTTTAATAGAATATAATACAATATAATTGAATACAATATAATATAATTTAATTTAATATAAAAATTATATATATATATAATAAGTACATATTATATTATACTGAATGTAATATATAATGTCTCCATGTGCAGAAAGTACCGTTCAAAAATAAACTGAAATAAACTCAAAATATAATTTTAATGATGAGAAGATGAAGGCTGACTTTGATCTCCTTGAACTCTGTCACCCACACACACACACACACGTTCCTGCCTCCTACACGCACACACACACACACACCCCTACACACACACCTTCCTGCCTCCTACACACACACACACACACACACACACACCTTCCTGCCTCCTACACGCACACACACACACACACCCCTACACACACACCTTCCTGCCTCCTACACGCACACACACACACACACACACCCTACACACACACCTTCCTGCCTCCTACACGCACACACACACACACACCTTCCTGCCTCCTACACACACACACACACACACACACACACTCGCTGCGCTGATGAATCATGTGCGACAATCTGTCCTGGTCACACTTGTCACCAGGCTGCCAGGTCCGTTTGGGTCCGGCTGCTGAACCAGAACTGTCAACAACAGCAGCAGCTAACAGCCTGAGCAGACAGAGACGACGCTGCGGATTCCTACGACACACAAACGTGACGTCGGAACACATCACGGCGACACCAAGCAGATTGTTCGGCTCGATGTTCCTGATTTTACTGTGAGCAGCCAGAAACAGCCGAGACTTTCATCCTCTCTTCTTCTTATTTAGAACGTTTGAAATTGCTCTCTGTTGTCAAGCTGCAGTAAAATCAGGCCTCTATTGATATTTGGCTGAGTTTTGGTGAAGTACGGGTTCCCCCCGTTCACCAGAACCAGGAGGAGAACCGGGTTGTTCTTCTGATCCGGCTCACGGCTCCTTTACTCTTTAAAAATGAGGGAAGTTCGGTCCGAAAGTCCATTTATCTCAGGATCACATTTCTGATCCAATTAAAGCCTCTGCATGCAGCCTCTACTTACTGAGGCTTGAGAAATGCAGAATTATAAAGATATGGAGATAAGAAAGCAAAGGTGACATTTTGATTTAAAAAGAATTAAACCCAAATATTATAAACTGGTTTCATTTTGTTTATTATTATTTCAGGAACTGATAAATAATGTTTAATCAAACTGATCTAAATAGGAAAGAGGCAGATAGTAGAAAATGTTGGACCAACATAAATTATTAGATTATAAAATCTTAATTACTAAGCTGGAGGTTATGAGATTTAATGATATATTAAAAATGTGTTTAGTTTATATCACAAAAACAGACACAAATGGTGGAAATAAAAGTTAAGAAGCTGTGGGAGGGGTGTACCACAGGGCAGCGTCCTCGGCTGTCTAGTTTAGTTATTATTCATTTAAGGTTTGAAAACTGCTGTTTATTGTCATTTATATTTTAAATTACAGAAAGAACATGACTGGTTTGTTGCAAAATACCAAAATTAGGTTAGCTAATCGAAAGTTTAATAGTTAAAACGGGAGAATGAAACGAAGGTGAACGCTTAGCCCGGGCCACAGACAAAACAAATCCACCAGAAAGAGGCGGAGCCAAAACACAACAAGGGGCGTGGTCAGCGGTGGGACGATGGGCGGGGCTTACGAGGGGGTGTGGTCAGGACGGGCAGCAGCACTGTTACCAACTCAACAACTCTGTTGCCATATTTAATGATTTTCCAGACCCTCTGGTGACTTTTTCATAAAACCAAACATGGCAACAAATGGAATGACTTTTTTCAAAAAAGCAACTAAAGACAAATCTAACAAAACTGAAAACAAAATAACAGATATGTCTGTTTAGGCACTGTTTGACCTAAGGATGGCTGTAATAAAAATGATGCAGAACTAAACAAACTTACATAAAAATGTTAACATTTTATTCTCTGTTGGAAAATCCTTTTTATCTAAGTTGCTCTCTGTGGTTTTGCAGATAAACATGAATCAAACAGGTGATTTATGGCGACTTAAATCATCCCTGCATGGCTGAAAACAACACCTAACGCTTCCTTCTGACTGCATCTCTAAATCTGTCCTGAAAAATGACTCATGTTTATGAAACGCTGTGATCTTGTCCTGCTGAGAATCCTCTAAACTCTTTAGAGGAGTTTAATGGAGTCTTAAATCTGGAGCCTTAAATTAAAAGCTAAACTCGTTTATCACCAGAACTGCCTCCAGTTTTTATTCACATTTCAACCAAATCATTTTAAAACAGATTTAATATTTTCTCAGATGTCCAGTGCCTTAAAAACATATTCAGACCCTGTGCACTTTAACACGTTTTATCATCACAAAAGTATTTATCTTCCAACATAAAGTGGGAAGGAAAAGTTTGGCATGTTTTTGTACTTCCCCCCTTTACTCTGGCAACCTTAAATAAAATCCAGCCCAGAGGAAAGTGAAGCTGTAGGAAGGTTCACCTCCCAGCAGGACAACCATCCTGAACATGCAAGTGTTTAAATGTCCTAGTCAAAGTTCAGGCTTAGACTTACTGCTGTATTTTCATAATTGTTGATGTTTTATTTCCCAAATTTAAACTTTTAACATTTTTAACACAAAAACAGAGCAGCTAGTTTTTATAGGAAATTGTGCCTTTTAATCTTTGTTTGAGCCTAAATGCCCGATGAAGCGGCTACACCTCAAATTTCCATCTATAATCTTCCTAAATCAGGAAGATAACAGATGAAGTTTGATTTCAGATCCGATTTTTGCTGGAATATTGTTGTCATTGTGGTGAATATGTGATGCTATTTACAGAGTTTTATGAGCTCAGATTGTTTCCTCAGTCTGTTCAGCCTGGCGACTGAGGCGTAAAAATAGAGCTGTGAGCGAGGAAGAGGAAGAGGAGGAAGGTGGGAACGGAGCGGTACGTACAGGTGTTCTGGAAGGTGTGGACCTGCATGTCGAGCAGAGGAAACGACTGCCTGAAGCTGTACATCACCGACGTCTTCTTCTTCTGGTAGATCTTCGTTACCTGAGGAGGAGGAAGAGGAGGAGGAGGAAGAGATAAGAAAGAAAGAAAAAAGCAATGAGATGGAGAGAATAAATAGAGGAGGAATTGCTTTCATTTTTCTCTTCTTCATTTCTGAGGAAAAATGTTTGAGAAAATCCTTCCAGAAGGAATAGAAACTATTCACACTCCCAGTGAAACGCCAAACATTTTTTCCTCGGTGTAACCACAAAATCCTTCCCCTCTCTCTGGTTCCCGCTGTTTACCATGAGCAGGTCGTTGAACAGGAAGACTTCTCTCTGATGGACGCCACTCCTCTGGGCCCGGTTTGGATCGGGAACCTCGAACAGCTGGCAGCAGCACACCAACCTGCGGTGCGGCAGCGACAGAACCTGCAGCACACACAGGAAGCGCTCAGCCCGGCTCAGAGCGCGGCTTCCTGTCCGCCTGGGAGGTTCTTACCGGTTTCTTGCCGATCACCATGCGCTCCACCGCCTGGACCTGCGACACGTGGTCGTCGTTGGTCCTCAGCTCCCACTTCTGGATGCGGCCGTAGATGGCCACCAGCAGGTCTCTGGGGATGTCCTGCCCGTTATCCACGCCTGCAGGACCAAATACAGACATCAGGACATTTAGAGGTTTTATCTTCACTAATATTCATTCATTCATTTCAGGCTGAAAACATCTGAGAAAGATTATTTTAGTGAAACTCATCCTGCATCGCATCTTTCCTGCTCCTTCATTTGGAGCATGATGGAGATTTTAAGGAGTTAAATTTTACCCATGAATAGTTCCAACACATATTAATGTCTAAAGTTCCCTGTCAGATTCCTACCAATAAAGGCCAATAGAGACAAAAAAAGTCTAGATATTTCTAGATAAACTGAAACTTAAAGGGCCAGTATCATGTAAAATCAACTTTTTTAACCTTTCCATCATGTTTTAATGTTTTTCCCCTCATCAAAAACAAACCTGGACTGTTGCTTTGATTCTTTCACGCATGTCTGAGAAAGTCTCTAATCTCCATGGCAACTGTGCAAAACACCTGAATGGACAGTAGCTCCGCCTTTGAGGCGCAGCTCCTCCCTCACTCGGCTCCTTCAGACTAGCCAGCAGCAATTAGCAAACTCTCAGAGCGACGCTGGTAAAAATGCTAAAGGGTTAAGAGAGGAGCCATGTTGGGATGACTTTCAGAAAGCAGGAGTTTTTAAAGAGACAGAGGCCCAATTTCAAGGCGTTAAATCAGGAGATCAAATTTTTTTTCAGTCATATTTGAAATTTATAGCATTTTTATAACAAATGAAGGTAACATTTGTAAATCCAGGTTTTAGATCAAAATTTAAATGAAGAACACAAACGTGTACAGTGGCCAGGATGGATGGATGGATGAATGAATAGATGGATGGATGGATGGATGGATGGATGGATGAATAGATGAATGGATGGATGGATGGATGAATAGGATGGATGGATGAATAGATGGATGGATGGATGAATGGATGGATGGATGGATGAATAGATGGATGAATGGATGGATGGATGAATGGATGAATGATGGATGGATGGATGAATGGATGGATGGATGGATGAATGGATGGATGGATGAATGGATGGATGGATGATGGATGAATGGATTGGCTGCCTGGCTGCTGGCTGGCTGCCTGCTGGCTGGCTGCTGGCTGGCTGGCTGCTCTGCTGCTGCCTGGCTGGCTGGCTGGCTGGCTGGCTTGGCTGGCTGCCTGCTGCCTGGCTGCGCCTGGACTGGCTGGCTGTTGCCTCCTCTTCCCCTCGGGCCGTTGTCTCTGGACCGCCCCTTCCATCAGCACCCAGCTGTTCTGATGGATCTCTTCCTTTAAATGTTGCAGCTGCTAGGCTGGTGAGTTCTTCCATATGAAGATGATCTGATCAACTGGGCCGGAGCAGAGAGAAGCTTCTCCGCTCTCTGGTTCTGGTTCTGGCTGTGACTCTGATGGAGGATGCCGACAGCCTGCAGCTCTCCTGCTCCTCCCGTCCCGCTGCCGTGTTCCCCACTCACCCCTCAGGTTCTTGATGAAGTCCTCCAGCTTCATCTTCCTCTCTGGCTTCACGTTGGGGCTGTACATGTCCGTGTTGAGGAGGATGATGGCAAAGGCCAGGATGAAGATGGTGTCTGGGTTCTGGAACTGCCGGATTAGCACCGGGTTGCAGACGCAGTATCTCTGACTGCAGAGGGAAACAAAGAGCTGGAACAAACTGAAGATCTGAAACGTCTGCGCTGAGGGACTGGACCCCACAGATACCTGAAGGCCTCCACCAGCCGCTCCACCCGCTGAGCTTCGCCCTGAACCTTGATCTGCGCCTGGAACTTCCTCAGCGCTTCGTCCAGATCCATCCCAGAGAAGTCCATCTCATCCAGGACGCAGCTGCACAGAGGAACACAGGAACTCTGACTAAACCTCAAAAAACACTTTGAGTCTGCAAAATAAATGAACACCCAGCGCTGGGCACCGATTACTAAGCAGTTAGCTAAGCTAATTCTGCTAACATGCATTCCACTAACCCTAAAGCTATAATCATAAACATTTGTGTTAACAGCTAAATTATCACTAAAGTACATATTCTAAACATTAGTTCAGCCAGCGCTTTAAAATCAATCATAAACATTAGTTTGTCAATTCAGAACAAGTGTTGTCAAGGCAAAAAAATCATTTTAATTCAGTCAGACATACATCCCAACTGATCCCAGTCATCAAACACAAAGTGAGCTCAGTTAAGTATTCAAATTAATTTCAAATGTTTCCTCATAAACTCAGCAGATTGCATCGGGTCACTCACATGCAGCAATGTTCCACTAAAGCCAAAGCGCTAATCACAAACATTTTCTAATCCTAAAGCGCTATGCCATTCAAGAACGCAGAAATCGAATGTTGCACTGACTCCAGGACGTCTTTGTTGAACTGCTGCCGGCTGCCCAGGAACTCTCCGATCATCTGCCTGCTCAGTCCTTTCCGCTCCAGGATGAACCTGGCGATGCCCACCGGAGTGTCCGACACGAAGCCCTTCTCGATCAGGTACTGGATCCCCTTCTCCGGCTTCCTGTGGACCAGCAGAAACAGGACTTTCATGTTTCTTCGTATGCAGCTGACGTAGTATTGCATATCTGATTGTTATTGGTGTTGGAGGACATGATGCCATGGGAACGAAACAGTTGCTCTGCATTATGACCAAAATAAAACTTTATGCAGAGAAAAATGGTTGACATACATTAAGTGACATACTGATGCTAACACCAACCTATTTGTGCTAATAGACAGCAGACAAAGTAAACAGTCCAGTGAGTGACCACCTAGCAGGCTAGTTGTTAGCCTATGCAAGGCTAATGCTAGCATGTCCATGCTAATGCAGAGGGAGGAGGTAATCCATGGGTCACCAGCCTAGACATGCTAGTCATCAGCCGTCTCTTATTTTCCAGAACCAGCCGATCGGTTGACCAGTGCCAGCCAATCATCTATCAGATCAGTAGCCGATCGGATCAGATCGATATGAATTTAGCCTCCTGCAACAAGTAAGTAGCCACCATAGCCTTACTTTTGGCACTATTGCTGGGCCGTATAAATCAAATGTTCTGATCTTGGACCCACTTGTTGAAGAGGTTGAGGCCGATGCGGTACTGCCGCCGCTGCACCACGTCGTTGTTGAAGGCGGGGGAGTCCCAGCTGTGGCGGCTCTCCCTCTGGTAGGTCTGCTTCCCCAGCGAGGCTCCGCCGATCGGCTCCCGCAGGCTGTCCCTGGACGACGAGCCAGAGCTGCAGTTGTTGACGGTGGTGTCGTCGTTGGAGTTGGTGGTGGTGGAGTTGACGCTCTCGTTGTCTCCGTCTGAGCAGAGGAGGTGGTGGTGGTGGTGGAGGAGTGGGTGGTGGGCGAGGTGCTGCTGCCCCTCCAGGGTCTGCAGCACTGAGGAAGACGACATCGGCGAGGGCGTGAGAGGCGGTGGCAGCGGGGACAAAGGTGTGAGAGGTGGAACCGGGGAGGGCAACGGAGACGCAGGGGGTTCTGGGTACGAGTGTGGGAGGTGGTGGTGCTGGTGGTGCAGATGGTGGTAGTGGTGCTGGGCGAAGTGGTGCGGATGCTGCATGTAGGGGCCGCCGGCGTGGGCGTGGTGCATGTGCATGACGTGCTGGCTGTACTGCGGGTGGTGGTGGAGGATGGTGGGAAGGTGGGGGATGGCAGAGGGGTGGGGAGGGTGGGGGTGTTGGAGCGGGTGGGGTGGCAGCGTCCGGGCCGACGGCATCGGCAGGGGGACGTTAGCGGGGCTGCGCGTCTGTCCTTGCGCCATGGCGACCGAGCGGCCGTTTGGCTTGTGTTTGATGGTTCCTTGTGGAGATTCGGCTTCGCTGCTTCCTGCTCCGAGCTCGTCCTCTCCACTTTCACCTTCTCCTCCTCTGCCTCTCTCTCCTCCTCGCTCCCCTCCGGAGGACTCCTGCTCGTACACCAAACGTCCGATAGACCCACGCTCCGACCTAACGACACACAAATCACACAATTTGTGTACAAACAACTATAACTCAGATCTCATAGATCCTGTCCAAACCTGCCAATAAAGGGATGAAGAGCTACTCAGAGCAGGAAGCTTTATGGATCCACTTCCTCCATCAAGGCATGGTCCTCAGTGTCTACCTGACATAAATCAATCATTAACAGGCTTCTGCTGCAGTTGTAGCAGGTAATGCAGTCATTTGAATGAGATGTTACAGGTGTATGCTGCTGCAGGCACAGCTAAGGTGGAGTCCTCAGTGACCCTGGATTTCAAGTACCCTAAACATTTATATGAACAGAACAGCTGTTGGTTCAAGAGGCAGAACATCTCCCAGTTGACTCAGCTGATCTACAACAGACTAGCTTAGCAGCCAACAGTTAGTACAAGTTCCTATTTAAAGGGCCGGTTCAGCTTGTTGAGATGTTTCTGCTCTCTGCATGCAGTAAACCAGTCCAAGTAACTTCAGCTGCATGTTGGATCTGGTCTTCCCATCAGCTAACCTAACATTACCTGAGCTAAACATAAACAGTACTGTAGCTAAAGCTAAACCTTACACCAACATGGTATTTAGTGGAAGCTCACACTAAAGCACTAAAACAACAATTTATCTAGCGGGAGCTAATGCTAACTCGCTACTACTGGGTGTAAAGGGTGATTAGTTTTCACCAGGTTCATTTGGATGTCTTTTCTCTTAATGAATTAAATCTTTATCTGAAAGTTTCTGGTTATTTTTTGTTGACTAAAATTATTTTGAAAACATTTATAATCTGTGAGGTTAATGTTTTTTTTACAGCTTTATATCTAGTGAAGTGTCTGAATGCTGACCTGTCGCTCATGTCCACTGAACTGTCGCTGGGCGGTTCGATGGTGAGGACAGGAAGGTGTCCTCCTCCTCCTCCTCCTCCTCCTCCTCCTCCTGCTCCTCTTCCTCGGTACTCTCCTCGGCACTCAGTGCAGGGGGTGCTGCTCCTCCGGCTGGCGCTGCTGCCTCCCTCCGTCTCCCTGCTGTCTTCCCTCCCTCCTGCGCCCCCGACCCAGTAGTCCGTGTCGGAGCTGGAGGCGGGACGGGACAGCGGCGAGGACGGGAGGCAGCCTTCATCCATGTAGAGCGTGACGTCACTGAAGGAGGTGGCGGTGCTGTCCTCGTGCATGGCCACGCCCCCCCGGCCTCCCTCCGGCCGGCCGGGCGCGCGCCGCGACGCCGTGTTCGTGTTGCGCCATCCGCACTGCCTGTACTCTACCTCCTCCTCCTCTTCCTCGTCTTCCTCCTCCTCCTCTTCCTCGTCCTCGTCTCCCTCCTCCTCGTCCTCCTCCTCCTCTCCTTCTCCGCCGACATCTTGGGAGTCTTCGCGGCCGGACTGGCAGGTGAGCGAGTCGTCCATGGAGTCAGCCAGAGACTTCACCTGCGAAGGACGAAGAAAAACGTTTAGATTTATCTGATCAGATAAATTTATTAAAGGTGACCTTGAACAGGTTAGGATGGGACTATGGGCTGAATAAAACATGTTCATTACAGTTTTTGTACAAAATTATCCATAAAGAGATTTCAGAATGAGCTGTTTTCGAGCTCATCTGGATCTTTAGATAAGCTGCTGCTGGCCACGCCCCCAAATCAATGTGGCTGCAAACAGATGCAAAATTATACTATCACACCTCTTTGAAAAGTGGAGCCTCCTGCACAACCAACAAGAATACAGCAAGTGGTTTCTGGGTGATAAGTCAGCAACAAAACACCTGTCTTTTCTAGCAGCCATTGTACAGCAGAGACAGCGGTAGGCTCAGGCTGCTAGGTAACGGCGCAGTGAATGTGACTTAAGAATTGGGAGGTTTTTGAAACAGCTCACTTATTGCCAATAACCATCTGTGTGTTTTTTAAGGGCTTAGGTTGTTTTTAGAAACAGTTGAGATCAAAATGAAAGTACAAAGACATGCAAAATGTGAAACTAGCATAATAGGTCCTCTTTAAATTAAAGAATAAACACCAGCTGAACATGTTTCTAGCAGCTTGTTTCAACAAAGCTGCAGATTAGTTAGAGCTGGTTTGACAAATACTCTAAAAATAACCATATGGTGGATTTTCCCCAGGCCGATGTTGTGTTTCTGTGGATAAAATGACAATCTGACAGATTTGGAGGGAAAACGTTGACAAGTCAAGATTTGACTCCTTACAAACAAGAATTAATGCCCAAATCAAGGTGTGTTGAAAATACTCAACTTCTCTGTTATTTTTGACCAGAATTTGTAATTTTAATCTACGTCCCTCCTGATAATCCTGTAGATTCGATTCAATTTGGGACCAAAACAGTAACAGCAGCTCCACCTCCAGCTGCTGTGGTTCTGAGTCAAACCAACCTGTTCCCCTCCTGGCCTGTGGGGGCGCTGCGCCAAGAACCACTGAAGGAAACGACACAAAAACCTCTGAAGACACTGAGAGCAACTTCCTTCTTCACCAGATGGAAACAAGATGGAGGCGTCAGATTTTAGTGTTGGAGGATTTCTCTTTAGTCTTTGGCTGAAGACCAGGAGCCATTTCTGCTGCTAGCGCTAGGCTAACATGTTAGCTTTGGTTGTATTTACCCAGAATGCCCTGCGCTGTAGTACACTTCCTGCTTTTGGAGCGGTCTCCAATTCACTTGGCGTTCACCTATGCATTCAAACCGAACCAGAGTTCACTTCAACCGAACCCAGACTGAGGTTTGAAGGACCAGAGGTCAGAGGTCAATTAGCATTCACACCACACCAACAGGACTGTTGTTTTTGAGTTAGATTAAAGCGGACTAAACAGGGTTTGGTGTGACTGCAGCCTTAATCCCATATTAAACAGGTTTCCAGGATTTCCTTCTTAAATCTCCTGATTATTGCCGAAATTGGAAACATCCTGTCGAGGAGTGAAAAACTAGTCAATGCATTTCTTCCTTCAGGAAGTCCACAAAATGCAGTTAATTCAATTACTAGCTCTATTAGTAATCACCCTAAGCAATTATCAATAATTTATAAACGACAGCATAGAGGTCCATATATTTGTTGGCCACTCTTCAAAATGCCATTTCTGTAAGGCTGAAGTGCTTTGACCTTCAAAGTTCAGGAAAATGGCTCCAATAGAACAGCTGCTGGTCCAAACTGGTCCAAACAAAAAACTCTGGACAAAAACCAAAATTTATCTCAACCCCACATGCAGCTGGATGGTCTAGCAGCCTCACAAACGCTCCATAAAAACATATTCAAAAGGTTTTCTGCACATTAGTGGAAACTGAATCTGAAGGTCCTTCTTTTTGCAGGTGACACCTTGTTGTAAATGTTAAATATTTGGTTGACAGGTGGAAGTAGAAAACAAGAATGCGGTTGCCTGTTTGGAGAAAGAGTCGTCTACGTCTCCAGCGTCCTCTGAACCCTGCTGGCCCGGCGACCCCTGACCCTGTGGCTGCCGCTCATCAAACGAATACTGCGCTCAGAGGAAACAGCCGTCACCAACCAGATCAGAACCAGATCAACTCTTGGCTGGTCCAGTCTGAACGCGCTCCTACCTGCAGCCTCATGTTGGACAGGATGATGCGGCGGGTCATCCTGCTCTCTGACGCTGAGCTGCGGAGCCTCTCAAACTTCTTGTTCATGCGGTACCGCCTGAACGCCGCCTGGATCGTCCTCGCCGCCCGCCGGGACACAAACTGGCCCCCGTACTTCCTCTCCAACATCTCCACCTACCAGATGGACCAATCAGAAAAGATGGAGCAAAGCGTTCTCCATTCTCAGGGAATCACAGGCGCCCGATCGCGGAGCGGTACCTTCTTGTCCTGGAGGTCTGTAGAGAGCTCATAGCTGTCAGATAGCGCCTTGCAGCGTTTGCTCTCCTCCTCCTCTTGCTTGCGGAGCGCCAGGCTGGCCGGCTGATGTCTGCTGCGCTGAGCCCAGGCGAGGCTTGCGGGGCTGGGGGGAGAGATGGGGGAGCTGCCCTGGAGACAGACAGAGAGAAGAGCTGCAGAAACTGCTGCCTGTCTGCACTAACCACCAGTTTTATATGGATCATCTTATCCTTTTTTACTTTGCAATATCCTGTCCTTACAGTGTTTTGTAAGTTGTTGATTTTCTCTTTAATATTCTCTCATTACTAAGGCCTGGCTTCAGGTCCAGACAGTAATTTATAAGCATCTAATCAAGTGAGGAAGGTAGAAAGTGAAGATGAATCAAGGACCTAATCTAATCATAAACATTAGTTTCACTAATGCTAATGTACGACACCAACACTGGATATTAATGCTAAAGTGATAAGTTCAGTATGACATCATTTACATGTTCTAGAATCTCCTTAGATATTGTAATAATGTTTATATTTTGATCTCTACTGTCTGTGTTTTATTTTTAGTTTGAAATTAAGTTATTGGGGAAAAATTAGTTTAGCAAATTAGCAGGAGTTTGTTCACTACCGGTGCTTTCTTAAATTGTCTTTCGGTAATTTACTAACATGTGACAGAAAGATGTAAGACTGGGGAGAAGAACGCCTAGAGACACTTCAACCTCTAGGAAGGATAACAATCAGTGTGGGGTGTAAAAAAACTAACAGTACGTATCACTGTGAACTCACCATACCCACTTAAAACATGGTGGTGGCAGCATCATGCTGTGGGAAGCAGGTCAGAACTGATGGGAAGATGGAGCTAAATACAACCTGGTGTTGGACTATCGCACCAAACTCCAGTGAAAAACACTCAGCTTTGTATTTTAGCTGGTGACAAAACGTGGATGGGGTATGAATACTTTTGAACCCGAAATTAACGAGGTTCTTTATTTAACGGGAGAACCTGAACTTTGTGGGCCGGTACCTGTGTCTGCGAGTGAGAGGCTCCCAGGGGGCCGGTGCCGGAGGCGGGGCCGTAGGGGTCGCAGGGGCTGGAGAGGGGGCTGTTGCTATAGCGATGGAAGGGAGGAGGATGCCCAAACGACGAGTCTGAGAAGGTGAGGACCTCCGGACACTGAGGGTCGCCCTCCACGCTGAGCGAGAGACAGAAACAGAGACAGAGCTGCTGTTAGGTCAACACATGGGTCAGCTGGGACTAACTGGAACCAGTCTGGACCAGAACTCATGAAACCAAATCACCAAGCAGGAATAAACCTCTCCAAACGGACCGAACTGTTCACCAGTCTACCAAGTTCATCCAGACCGGGTCAGAACAGACGGTCACCAACCAAGAAACATTTTCCCAACAAAATAAAATTACGTCGCAGTACGAAGAAAATTAAACTAAAGTTTGTTTCTATTTTCAGATTTTATAACAAAGTAAATCAACTCTGACAAAAAACATGGAGCGACGTTTGGAAAGTTACAAACTCAAAAATGATCTAATAATTTGATTTATTCAAGAGAAAGAAACAGGTTCATTTTTCAAAGTTATATTTTCAACATAATCATCTATAAATGTCAGTTTCAAACTAAATATTTAATTAATAAGCCTAATGTTTAGTTAGCAGCATCTTTAAACTAAATAATTAAAAAGCAAGTTAAATGTTTGGTTAGCAATTTAAATATTACAACTGAAAACCAGCGATCAGGCCGAAACCTGGGAGTAGTGATGGACTCTGACCTGAACCTCCAGAGCCACATAAAGACAGTTACAAAGTCGGCCTTCTATCACCTGAAGAACATTTCCAGGATTAAAGGACTAATGTCTCAGCCAGATCTAGAGAAACTCATCCATGCCTTCATCTTCAGTCGTATTGATTATTGCAACAGTGTCTTCACAGGTCTGTCCAACAAATTAATCAAACAGCTGCAGCTGATCCAGAATGCTGTTGCTGGCGTTCTGACTAAAACCAGGAAGATAGAGCACATAACACCAGTTTTAAAGTCCCTCCACTGGCTCCCTGTAGCTCAAAGAATAGACTTTAAAATACTGTTGTTAGTTTATAAATCACTGAACGGTTTAGCACCACAATACATTAAAGATCTGCTGTTGTTGTATCAACCTTCCAGACCTCTCAGGTTCTGGTTCTGGTCTGCTCTGCATCCCCAGAACCAGAACCAAACGAGGAGAAGCAGCTTTCAGCATCTATGCACCACAAATCTGGAACAAACTTCCAGAAAACTGTGAAACAGCTGAAACACTGACTTCCTTTAAATCTCGACTAAAAACCCACCTGTTTAGAATTGTATTTGAAATGTAATCAATTACAAATTTATTGATGGAACTTGACTTAATGATTGATTCTATGCTGCATTGTGTTTCTGTGTTTGTTATGATGTAAAGCACTTTGAAATGCCTTGCTGCTGAAATGTGCTATACAAATAAAATTTGATTGGTTGATTGATATAGAGCTTTGGTTTTAAATAGCTTGCTAACTAAATATTTAGTTTTGGATCTGTGACATTTATTAACGGATAAACAATTTGGTAAAAATATATGAACCACCATTGTTTATTTCTTTTGTCAGGCTAAATGACCAGAATTATTCCTGTTAATACTTTGAACTGCCTCACCGTGACAGGAAAGAAAATGCAGTGAGTTCAGCTAAATGAAACCTTTCCACAAATATGGAGAAGAAAGACAGAAAAGTTACTGAGCGACTTTTATTTAATGGTTTTAAAGAACAGTTTGACATTTAAAACCATTAAATTACTTTTAAACCCTTATTCTGTTCTACATATCAGATGCAGAAAACACATGGAAGGCATAAAAAAACCTTTTCTATCATCATAAATAAACACATTTATAATATTACATTTGGTTTTATTGGAGCAGCATGGCTCCTTGCAGAGGAAAACCTGGATTAGAAGTGGATCATCAATCAAATAAAATATGCAAATGGATTAATCTAAAGTAAACCAGAACTAAATTACGGTAAGCCACATAAGTTCTGATCCATCAGCATCGCTTATTGGATCAGAACATTCAGAAGTCCTTCAGAACCAGGCGCTCTGTTCAAGCCTAAAGATCTCTGCTGGCAGAAACAGGCGGACTGATAGAAGATCAATCAGTTTATTGATGAGTCACTGAGAAGCTGAAGGAGGAGGAGGAGGAATCTGCGTGGCGGCCATCTTTACTCTGCTTGTTTCATCGTCAAAGAGGCTCTTCTGTGTTAATCTAAGACATCCGTGAAGCTGGCAGGGAGGCCGATGTGGGCACTGCCAGCACACACACACACACACACACACGCACACACAC
Organism: Xiphophorus hellerii; assembly: GCF_003331165.1. Classification (NCBI taxonomy): domain Eukaryota; kingdom Metazoa; phylum Chordata; class Actinopteri; order Cyprinodontiformes; family Poeciliidae; genus Xiphophorus; species Xiphophorus hellerii. Next base: position 31,867,798 of record NC_045672.1, on the reverse strand, counting down.
ACACACCCACCCACACACACACACACACACACACATGGCTGAGTCATAGCAGCAGTGTGTGTGTGGGTGTGCAGTGTACGTCACTGTGGGTGTTCAGTGTGCTGCGTTTGGGACGGGCTCAGCAGGAGCGTGTTGGAGAGCAGCGTGTTTGTGTAGCTGCCTCTGAATGGACCCGGTTCTGGAGGTTCTGGACCATCAGCACCGTCTGAGTTACAGATCTGGACACAAACCCTTCAGCTTTACCTGCCACAGGTCATAAGCTTCGTTCGGTTTCAGCTGCTGCTGGTTCTGTTTAAGGAGTTTAAGTCATTTGGTCGACACTGAAAATACAGCAGAAAAACACGGAGCAGATATTTTAAAACACAAAGTATAGCTAAAAAATCTGAATAGTGTGGAAAAGTGAAATATTGGAGAAAGTTCCACTAATCTGATAATAGCAGATCTAATTTTTAGCTTAGCGCTAACTTTAAAAAGGATTAGCTTCCCCAAATACATTTTAAAGCCACGTTGGAAACATTTATCGCAGTTAACTTTTCCTAAATCGGTTCTTCCAGATAAACACTGAACCGCTATTTGACTTTCAGTTGACTAAAGTTCAACATATGTTTGAAATTTTGGTTATGGAGTGGACAAAGTAATGTTTATATTTATGCTCTTGTTTTGAAGTTGAAGACTTTTTACACCTTCATGTTCTCTCTTTTTTTCCCACAAAAACTTTATTTAAAACGTGAAACAAACAGTAACGAAACAAAACAGACTGCAGAGAATAAGATCTAAACATAAATACAGCATCTAATCACTTCCTGGAGCTCAAACCGTACAGGAAGGTGTGTAATGACACATCTGGTCCTGTTGAGGGCGATATAATACACTGAAGTTAGAGCTTTAGCATTAGCTTCCACTAAATACCATCAAAATCAAATCAAATTTTATTTGTATAGCACATTTCAGCAGCAAGGCATTTCAAAGTGCTTTACATCATAACAAACACAGAATCACAATGCAATACAGAATCAATCATTAAGTCAAGTTCCATCAATAAATTTGTAATTGATTACATTTCAAATACAATCCTAAACAGGTGGGTTTTTAGTTGAGATTTAAAGGAAGTCAGTGTTTCAGCTGTTTCACAGTTTTCTGGAAGTTTGTTCCAGATTAGTGGTGCATAGATGCTGAAAGCTGCTTCTCCTCGTTTGGTTCTGGTTCTGGGGATGCAGAGGAGAACCAGAACCAGAACCTGAGAGGTCTGGAAGGTTGATACAACAACAGCAGATCTTTAATGTATTGTGGTGCTAAGCCGTTCAGTGATTTATAAACTAACAACAGTATTTTAAAGTCTATTCTTTGAGCTACAGGGAGCCAGTGGAGGGACTTTAAAACTGGTGTTATGTGCTCTATCTTCCTGGTTTTAGTCAGAACGCCAGCAGCAGCATTCTGGATCAGCTGCAGCTGTTTGATTAATTTGTTGGACAGACCTGTGAAGACGCTGCTGCAATAATCAATACGACTGAAGATGAACGCATGGATGAGTTTCTCTAGATCTGGCTGAAACATTAGTCCTTTAATCCTGGAAATGTTCTTCAGGTGATAGAAGGCCGACTTTGTGACTGTCTTTATGTGGCTCTGGAGGTTCAGGTCAGAGTCCATCACTACTCCCAGGTTTCGGCCTGATCGCTGGTTTTCAGTTGTAATAACTGAAGCTGTGAATTGACTCTAGATCTATAACTCTAGATCTATAATTCTAGATCGTTCTTCTTTAGGTCCAAAAATAATAACTTCAGTTTTGTTTCTGTTCAGCTGGAGAAAGTTTTGGCACATCCACACATTTATCTGTTCTAAGCATCTGTTCAGTGATTGGATGGGTCCATATCCATACCCAGCGTTAGTGAAACTAATGTTTACAATTAGTCCAGCCAATCAGAGATGATCTGGGTCACCATGTGATCTGCTGGTTCTGGTCCAGTGGGTTTTCTGAAGTCCATATTCTGTGCAGCGACTGCCAGGACATTTTAGAGACCTTCACGCTTCCTTCTGCTGCCGAGCTTCATGGAGATGATTTCCTTCTGCTGCAGCAAAATCTGATCTGACCACTTTAACGTTCAGCCACATTACAAACTCAAACCTTATTGGAGTTTACAGGATTTTATCATAATCCAACACAAAACAGTGATTCATTGTGAAGTAGAAGGAAAAAAACATGATTCAAAGTTTACAGCAGGTTTTGAGACAAATGAGCTGCTAGAGCTGAACGATGACTGAAACACATGATATAAACATTTCATATCATATATTGATAATTATTGATTTGTTTTTTGTTTTAAACATCTGCTACCAGCTAACTCAATCTGTGAGAGATTGAGCAACTAAAGCTTTTTCCTTTGCCTACATATCCCAGAATGCTGTGTGGTTCTGGATCAGAGTTCAGTGAATATTCTATCAATATAGAATTATCTATTACAAATGATCACGTATCTATTGCAATATATATTGCTATTGATATGTTGTCCAGCTCTATCAGCTGCTTCACTCTGACACCCAGAAATAAAATAGTTCCTGACCCGCCAGCATCAGGAAGACCGAGGAACAGCAACATGAACCCACAGCCTCGGTGATGCAAGAGATCACCGAAGCAACGGCGACCATAAATCCCAGGACAACTTGGAGCAGAAAGTGAGAGAAAGGCACTCTTGGTAATTACACATTACCGAAGCTGTCCTGCTCCGTCTCATATCTATTTAAAACATCCGTTCCTCTCCTGCAGGCAGCTGAAGCTCAGCCAGCTGCAGGGTTGAGCCGAGGTGAGGTGCGTTTGATTTATGCGCCCGCCGCAGCCTCCTCTGGCTGGCCGCTGTGTGCAGAGGTCACTCGGTAAACTTCAGGTGACCTCCAGGCTGGAAATCCATCACATCTGTGCCAGACTGCAGCTTTAAAACTTCAGTCCCTGAAAGATTTAGAGCTCAGACACATGGCTGCTTTAATCTGCATCCTGGATGTGTGTTGAACTCCAACAGCTCTGCAGTTTAATGTGTTTTTTATGAACAACTTCAGCCAGCATTCAGTCTTTTCTCATGTTCTTCTGGATTCATTCAAACAGAATGAAATGTATTTATTTACGCCATGAATAAATATGTTGCTCTTTTTTTTATCAATTTGCTGCTCTGGCGTCTCCAAGGTGGAATAACATCAGCAGGGATGGAAGCACGTTTCCGGTACGCCCATAAATCTGACGCTCATTCGCTGACGCCGGTGAACGTCGCAGTGTTTTCTCTGGTCCCTCTGGGTTTTAAATTCTGCTTCTAAACGATCTGATTGGACGCTGGAAAAGACTATTGTGTTCAGGTTGTGCTAAAAGGAGTTAGCCTGAGCTAACCTAGCCTAAAACAGCATCTCAATGCTAAACATGTAGCAGCTAATGCTAATGTCAACATTCACTGTCCACATTTCTAAAGAAGCTCCATGAATGAGGAGGATTTCCTGAAACTCTGGAACAAAACAACAGAAACTGGTTTGGAATCGAAAATGTTGCTTATTTTGTCAATATATAGTTTTTGATTGATTACTTACAGACGCTGCAATTAAATCAAATAAAAGTTCACGTTTATATACATGTCTAGATAGATATAATTACTTGTTTTTAAATAAAATAGAAAAATAATAACATAAAACACTTTGATGTTATTAACATAGTGTAATCTGATCAAAGGAATGTTCAACTGACTAGCTAAATTTAAAAAAGGTACAAAATGTTTATGTGCAGTAGAAAACAACAGACAATTTACCAAATAAAATTGGGCTAATATGATCTACGGTTGGAGCAGAGCAGGAAGGATCTGCGGTAACGCTGCTTTGTGCGCCCGGGACGCAGCAGTTTTTCTGATCGCTGCATTCGACGACAACAAACCAAAACACACTCCTCTAAAAATGATTAGGCTTTAAGAATCAACCAAATAAAAGCTTTGAAAAGCATTCATTCAGAAAACCTGAACTATTGATGAGGACGACTTGACAGACGGCAGGAACCCGGGAAAATAATATGAACATAACGGATTGGATCAGGGATCTAAAATGATTCAGATTCAGTGAACCTGAAAAGCAGAAGCCTGGTTTCTGATCCTGAATCAGGAGCAACAGTCGACTGAAAACAGAAAACGGGTAAAGAGGCCGGGTTCTGCTCCGGCCCGGCAGACTCACGGCTCGCCTGCTGTTCCTGTTCAGTGCCTCCGCCCCGCTGCCCGGCCGGCCTTTCAGCCCGATACGCGTTCTGCAGAGCGTCCTCTGTGGGAGGGTCAAGGTCAAAGCTGAGCAGCTTTCTGCTGAATTTGTTCGGCAGCAGCGCGGCGGCATTACACCGTCACTGAGCCGGGCCGGAGCAGAACCCGGCTCGGCCCTGATTTAACACATCAGCTGGAGAACGCAGAACCTGAGGAAACACTGAATGATCCGATTTAGTCTGGAATCCGGATGCAGGAAAAAAACCACTTTTAATGTAATTTAAACCTGCACTGGATTTAAAATAAAGGTGCAAAATGATGTTTTCAAAGTTTCAATGAGAATTTACAGAAATGAAGATGAATCTGTAGGAAGAGAAAAAAAGTCGTCATACGATAATAATGTTGTCAGAATAAAGTCATAATAATCTGAGAAAATGTTGAAATGATTTGAGAAAAGTCATAATATGAGAATAAAGTCAGAATATTATCTAGGAAAGGTGCAAAAATACTAGAATAAAGGAATAAACTCATTTATAATATTCTGCAGCAGATTTCTGAAGAATGTCCTTTAATAATCAGAGAAACTCTGGAAAGATAGAAAAACATTTTGCTCCCATCTGAGGGCTGAAGAACAGATTAGAAACTAGAAATGTGTTCTTGAGCTCATATGTCTATTTATTCAATAATTTATCAGAAAAATGGTTTTTAAATTGAAAATGTTACTTATTTTGGTTTTCAATGAAAATGCAATTAATTACAGCCTGACTCTGAGTTCTGAAGATACTGATCAATAAACCTGATCAGTATCTTCATCATCAGCAGAAAGAACAGACTGATCAAACCTTTCTGTTTGTCTGCTTTACTGTAAAATCACACAAAACTATTCGTCTGAGACGCTTCAGATCCTTGAGAAGAAGTGAGAAAGCAGCCAGAGATGATGGGAGGCAGTTCATGTAATCAGTTTGGCTTGAAAAGGGGATTTAATTCAGCTGCTGTCCCGGCTCTGATGTAAATGTCCCTGGTGGGCTTCTGTAGCCTGGAGCCATTAAGCAGCAGACTGCTGGGGTTTCTGAGCTCAACTGAGTGAGAAGCTTTTCTCTCTTATTTACACACACAGGTTTCAACACACACACCTGAGGCTTTGTCCGAGTCACACACACAAGGTCAGAGTGTCAGTCTCCAGTAATTAATAATGATCTGTGATTAACCGTTGAGCTGACAACACCTGCACACACGCTGCGTTCGGGTCGATAAATCTGCAGCGTGTAATCAGCTCCAGAAACGGCGCTGAGCAACCAAACAACCAGACGTCAGCTGGAGCTCTGAGGATCTGGACAACCTGGTGACCAATCGGTCCAGTTGGGACAGGAGCTGGAAAATATTCCTATATATGAATACTGGACAAAATATATTTATCTTTAGAGAAATGAAAACATGGCGACCTGTCCAGGTGACCCCGCCTCTCGCCCGGAACGTTAGCTGGAGAGGCAGCAGCGCCTCCGGACCCGACCAGGACCAGGGTGTTAGAAAATGGATGGAAATGAAAACATGAAACTTGCTGGACTTCATCAGTTTTAAATGTAACAAAGTTTAAAAGAACCCTGCTTAATTATTTTACTACATAAAGCGTCATAATAATTACACATTTATGAATTAATATGCTGTGTTACTTATGTTAAGTATGTTTAACTGTTTTTGTAATAAATGTTTTTTATGATGTGGACTGCATGAAAAGTAGCCGTTGTTATGGTAACGGCTAAAGGAAATCCAGATAAATTAACTACAAAAGTATCCATAAGTGTGAAAATGCCCTAAAGCAACGCTGGAGCAGTTACCAGTAATAAAATCATTTCTTCCTAAAAAATGATTTAAATAAATCATTAAATAATCAATGGATGGATTTCTGCTTCTAGCTGCTGCTGTAATCTGAAGTGTGATATTGATTCAATAACGGCGCCTCATTTCTAAACCATATTGTTTCTGATTGGAACCAGCAACCTCCCTGCTCATCTGCCCTGCAGCCACGCGGCGCTCTACATCCTCTCGGGGAAATGTGGGTTAGTGAAACACAGCCTCCGTTTACACGAGCGTGTAAATGTTTCCTGTATCGACGGGTTGGTGTGCGAGCCGCACCAAATGGCACCAAACCCAGAGGCATCGATCTGCTTCCCACAGTGACTGCATGCCGTCTCCAGCTCTCCCATCGCTGCTTCTGTTATACGCATTAATGCAGAAATGTTTAAAAAACTACAACAAAACATGATCAAAAACGTTGAATAAGACTTTAAACACCAGATTAGGTGAGATGTTTAATCACATCCATTCAAAACAACAAAGAAAATGGCAAAATTGAGTGACAAAAGAGAATTGAACAACGCCACGAATTAGCGCCTTTACCTTTAGCGCCTAGCATAATGCTGTGAAGACGATGAGCGAAAGCTTGTACTCTAACTTTATAGACATTGCCATTTGCTCAAAAATCACGGTAAAAACAATTTAGTATGTAACAATATATATAAAAATTTTAGGTATGATAAGGAGCAAAGCAAAAAACAATCTTAGCAAAGTTAGCATTGTTAGCATTGTTAGCATTGGCCCAAAGGTCAACTTCCAGTAAGAAAAATGACTTAAATAAAGTAACGATGCTTTTTGCTCCATCGAAAAGCTTCATTTTATACACAGTCCGACAAAAAGAACACAATTTAATTACAAATAATAAAATTTTAAATAAATACATTTAAGGCAACGAAAGAAAAATATATTTAGTTTCAAGTAGAATAATGAGTAATTTTTCTTCTAAATTAATTTCTAAGAGTATCAGCAGTGTTCAATGATCATGTAATTTTAGATTTTTTTCTCGTGGTGGGATTTGATTAAAATGTGTAAATGGGCTCTTTGCACCTGCTGCGCTGACGTCACAACCGCATGCGCAAATGCGGCTCTCTTTTAACCGCTTTGAGTTACCATGACAGCTAGAAAAGACAAAGTCTTATTTCAGACGCAAATAAAACAATACTATGAACATTGCTGTCTTCCTAATATAATGGGCTTTTAAGTTTTCATGGATTTCCAAGCGGTCCTGAATTAAGAAGACGGTGGCTTGTAAATATTCGTCGCTACCAGTTAAAGCTAACGCCGCACAGCAAAGTTTACAGCCTTCACTTCACTCCGGATCAACTTCTTCAGCCTAAAGCAGAAGGTAAAGGAGCCTCCTGTGTTATTTCCATGGAATCACTTCTGTATTCAGCCTGAAAGAGTTTATGGGAACCAGAGAGCAGACCAGAGCCAGACAGCCGAGCTACTGACCCGCCTGTACACACTGCTGTAAACACCGTCCTGCTTCACAAGAAACATGCAAAACTAATAAAGCGAAATAACATGGAGACCTTAAGGAACACGGCCATATTTTTCTAAAAGCAACAACTCTGAACCTGAACCGTCAGCTGAACTAGAACTCCGACACCAGAGCTGCTCTACTGTTAAGCTATGGGCTTGTTGTTCCTCAGGCTTCAGAAGCAAAAAACCTGAACCGTAAAATCCCCGTTACTTGGTCTCTGACACTAACGACAATAAACCACGTAATATACTTAAAAACATTGTCCGTTAGAATGGATGAAAAATGTTTAGATACTTCAATAGCACATTTTTACAAGAAAAATGTCAGAGAATATTGCCTGCTTGCATAAGCTAAAGCTAATGTTAGCCACAAAGTTTAAAGAAAGTAAAACTCACCTTCGTATCTGTGTATAACGAGGCGAACATCTTAAAATCTTTCTCCAGCTTATTGTCGGGGCTTCGGATCGATGTTCATCATTAACTGTTACCTTGGACAAGCCCTGCAAACACCCAGGGTGAAGAGCCTTTTTCAATAGATCGGAAACGATCGAGCCGCTTTTCCCCGAACGCGGAAGCTGAGGAGCAAAGAGCCCGTTCATGGTCCATCGCTGCTTGTGCGTCATATTTATGGGTGTACCAGAAACATGTTGCGGTTTGAACTTTTGAATGTAAAAAAAAAAAACATCACAAAAAGAGATTAATTGTTTTCTAATTTCTAATGCGTTAAAACTATGTACTTAATTAATGTAAATGAACATGCTGAAGTCCTGGCCCTGTTTCTCTCCACATTGTATTGTTTTTTTATAGATGTGATGTAATTCTGAGTAATAAAAACAAGAATTCATTCTAATATTAGATTCATTTCAGTGAACACTGGAGGACTGCTCTCTGACAAACAACATTTGGACCATTAAGGCCTGACCCAGTAACCCGACTCTGCAGCTCTGCAGTGGCAGTGATGAGGTGAGTTCTCCTCGGATCGATAATATTCCTCCTGCATGACAAATGCCACCCGTTAGCTCTCGGTTTCTCTTGGTAAACCAAGCCGCTCTTAAAGCCGGCTCCCTCTAAGTTGGTGCTCAGATGTCCAGAGGGACTCCACACAAACATCGAAGTTTTGATTTTATTGGTGCTGACTGATTCTGGCTCCAAAACAAGCCGAACACATCCTGACTTCCTTCTGTTTCCCATCCCTCCTCCTGTTTCCACATGAGCGGCGGCTGCACCAGCCGATCCCCCGGCCTGCCGGAGCTCATATAACACACACATCACAGTTTGGTTTTTATCATTTATCCAGCACATCCCTCCATCTTTAAGCCATCAGGTCATGTCAAATGATGCCTGGCAGCAGAATAACATGAAAATGAATATGGCTGCAATGACTTGAGCCGGAGCCAAGAATCTGTTCGGACGCTGCAGCTGATTTGTCACCTCCGTCTGCAGGGTTGTGTTAATGAAAACAGACAGTTAGTCCTGAGTGGGCAGCAATGTGATTGGGTGAAAAGGGTGACAGGATGACACATGATACATCTGTGTGTAAGCGTGGGCAGCTAAAAGGCAAACACTGCAAAAGGTATTTGCATATTTATGTAAAACTTTATAATTGGATCATTGTGTTTGAGGAAATCTCAACATTTAGTGTGCAGACTGGCATGGGTTAGCGTTGATGGCTAATGTACAGTAATCTGGCAATTACAAATCAAAGCTGTCTGCAGCACTGGAGCAGCTGAAATTAGGAAATACTGTAATGACTCCTATAAATGAAGATGATAAATTCTTCTGACATCTCTTTATTATCCAGCTATTATCTCTGCATTTTTATTTCACTATCGTTTTTCCTCTAAATTATGATTTAGCGCTGAAAGCTACACGGTACTTTTTACAGCTTTTAGGCCATTATTCTTTCTGTAATCTAAGATTGCCATCCCTATTAATGGTGCTGACATTTTAATGAATTCATAATCAGATAAGATAGTCAAAAATCAGACAGTCCCATGTAAAATCATCATGCATCTTACAAAAGAAAACACAAAAAAGTATTTAGAAAACATCTAAGAGAACAAAAACCTGAAGAAGGAAAAGACATGAACATAGATCGGCATGAAAATAAACAGTGATTAAAAATTAATTATAAAATGACAAAAAAAGCAGAAATTAAAAAGATAACAAGAAAAAACTGACCACAGCAGCACATAGCATTTAGCATTAGCAATGCTTGCTAATGCCTGAACTTGTGTCAGGCAGTCAGACTAGTGATTAATATGAAGAAATACTAAATGTGATATGAAATGAGACAATCATAATCAGAGACCTGACAGAGCAATGATGAACACTGTTAGCATTAGCAAGTGGCTTAGCAAGCAGTAATCACAGGACCTAAATAATGCTGTGTACTACAAAATTACGCTCACATAAGTTTGTAAATATTTTCCATAATGATTTATAAAATGTTTGTAAACTGAAACAAAAATAGAGTGTCAGAGAAAAGACTGAATAATACCGTGACAAAAACATTAGCGCTGTTACCTTTAGCCGCTGCTAGGCTGTGACTATCTGTGAGGCCGAAAAACGAGAAATCATGTAGCATCTGTCCTGACTTTCTAACAATTGTCCTTAACTCAATAATTACAAATTAAAACGTAAGACTGTCGAAATAGAAAATATAAACATTATAGGCATGTCAGGGAAGGACTGAAAAGAGAAGTTAAAACATCGTTAGCATTGTTAGCATTGTTAGCATTGAGTCGTGTCTTAACTTTCAGTTAGAAAAAGCACTTAAAAAAGATTTAATGTGTCTTCCTTGATCAGTATTTTTTCCTAAACTACATTGTTTTCCATAGATTTGATGATGATTCTGAGTAATAAAAACTCCAGTAGTTTGACTAACAGCATCAGCTCCAGGCTGAAGGCTCAATAATGTTTCTCCTGCATAAAAAAAATGCCAGAATTTCCTCTTAAATGCTCGTTCGTAGTTCATGTTGTGGATTACAGCAGGTACAGAGGAGAAGCTCAGCAGGGTGCCAGCTGACGCAGGACGAATTAAAAAGCATCATCTTAAAGTTTTAACAGCAGGAAAACATCAATCATCTGTTTGAAGCTGCTGAATGATCCCGGTGAGCATCACTGAGCTGCGCTGGAGATAATCTGCTGACTGTAAACAGACACACAGCTGGAGGTGAGATGCAAAGTTATAATTTATGTTTAAAATTAACCAGCTGTATGTAGAACTATAAGCATTTAAGTTGACATTTGAAGCAGATTCAAACTCAATCATGTTCGAATCAGCAGTTTAAAGATTTAACGCGAAGAGTTTAGCAAACTTATTGCTGCCAAAGAACAAACTTTCTTCCTTTTTAATTTATCGATTTCCTCAAACACACACAGTTTAATTTAAATGAGCAAAAATCTCTGCAGTTCAACTTTCTGCAAACAAAGCATCAATATTTTATCATCTGTAAGGAAAACAGAGCTGCCCTGCAGACAAACACGCCAAATAAACAGTTTAGGTTGGTAGCTTAGTTAAATCCCTCCAGATCTGCAGCATTAACGTTGCACTAAATAAATAACTCCTCGTGCAAACTGTTCATTTTATTGTGGCATCTGTGATTCATCTGAAACCAACTTTCTAGAAGAAATCTCTCAGATGCTTCAGTGACTCCTGAATCCCAAAAACCGTTTTAAATTAAATTCCCTCCAAACCAAATTCAGTAACAATGAAACGAGATCAATTTCCTTACGATTTACTGCAAAATAAAACAGCAAAAATAGTCCAGCAGATGCAGTATTGGCTGAGAAGAGGCTTCATTTAACAGGATGTTTTAAATGTGATCCTGGTTTCATTGCAACCTGCAGAAAGAAAACATGAACAATGAAACAGAAAACACAAATCTGAGGAGTCGTCTGCAGCGATCCTTTAACATAAAACGTAAATCTCACCAGATGTTCCGGTTTTTACTGAACAAGAATTATTTATTCACATAACAGAATTTCAATAAATCAATAAAAAGGTTTGAAGTTATGCAAAAATAAAGTTAACTCCTGAACACTGAATTTCAGGTTTACATGGTCATCAAATTACTGGAAATAAAAGCTTGAAATATTTAACTCCATGTCAAATTTATTTTATCGACTCATTTAATTTTCTTTTTAAAAAGATTTAATTTTTGGAAAATCCAGATTATTTTTCACAAATGCACTCCTTTGGGTTTTTAACAGCTTGTTTTTATTTAGACTTTGATTTCCACTCAACTTTCAACAAAGATAAATGAAATAAAAGCTTTTGAATTATTTTCTATCATTTGTAATTCATTTTTAAGGAACAAAAGTGAGAAAAACAAATCAATTAAAATCTGAAATCGGATTTGGAGGGAAAAAAATCTATCAGATTTGTATCTGGTTTAGTGCCACATGTGGAAGTGGGTCAGACCGGATCAGAACTGGCTCAGACTGCCGTGAAAAAGTCGGATTCAAAACAAGCAAAAAAATTTTAAAAAATCTAAATTTGATCATTTTCTATGTGAGCGCAGCGTAAAGAAACGGGCAGAACAAGGCAACATTAATCTGCTCATAAAATTAAAAAACGTTCTTCCAGTTTTAGCTAAATAGTGCCCCCTGTAGGCCAGGGTTAAATTAAACGACTGGTTAATTTCATAATGTAAAGTAAAGCAAAGTAAAAAAAGAAACCAGGGTTGTTTGAAATAATCTGAACATGTCCATTAAAATCAGAAATCAGTTTGGTATGAAGATGGGAGATTTTATTTTTAATCCATTTCGCTCAGCTCTCTGAATTTATGCTGTATATTTCTGCAGATGCACCTGTGATGGGAGATATTGAATATTAAATATTTGAGCTGAGACGTTTCAGTTTGAAGAGAGGAGGATGATGATGAACTTAATCGTCAATATTTGATCATTTCTGGCCAAAACAGCCAACATCCATACATTCTGACTGATTTTCCTTTTATCTGCTGCCTTTTCCTGACATTAAAAATCGATAAATAATAGATTTCTAGCGAATGAATTGTTTATCGCAGCCTCCTTGAAGAGAAAATCCATCCAATAATTACTGCTGGTTTCAGTCGGACTGGCACTGCCATCCCTCGAGCCATGCTGCTAGTGAGTCTAAAAATAATTCAGCAGCAGAGAGGCTTTCCTTTTTCCAAGGCTGCACAGAAACAATCACACTTTCTGACAGACGAAGCATCACTGGGTCCGAGGAATCGGCCCAGCCGAAGTCTGGAGCGTTTTTACGCTCGGCTCTGGACCTGGGATGATTTCCTGGGTTCTGTTTGAGGTCCAGAGATTTAATCCATCCAACATGACACTGATCTCATTTACCTCCATTAATCCATCAGAAAGCAGCAACAGAAAAATAATCCATATCATAACCAGATTACAGCAAACGTCATTAACCTGAACGACGGAAACAAAACTGCGTTTTCAGGAAAACTGTTGAAGACATTCTGGGAAGTTTTCAAAATATTCTGCTGCACTTTTACATATTTAGTGAAGCAGCATAAAGTGGAAACATGAACAAAACACCAATATTTGTTGTTTCCACCCCATTTCACTTCCTGAATGTTTTGTATTTTAGTAAAAAATACAAAAATATGGAAGAAAAGCTTGATTTTCTTTCAATTCTGCTAAAAAAAAAAAATATGATTAATAAAAGCATCTAAATACTTTCAAGAGGGATGTGTTCGATGTGTATTTATAAGGTATTTATAACCTTACAGCCTGATTTCACTTTTTTGTAAAGGTTTTAGATTAAATTAATGTTGAGCAGCACAAAGATACTCTGATTAGACCTCAACTTAAGTCAGGAGTCGAGAAATGATTTAACTAGGACCTGATTCTCAACAGGAAGTGAAGCTTTCATTAGGGTGGTATTAATATGATTTATTTATTAGGTTTTACATTTGTATCTTGAATTAAAGTATGTTTTAATGAGCTGGAGTAGGACTAAACGATTACACAAAGCAAAACATCTAAACAAATTTCAGAATAGATCAGAAATAAATTGGCATCTATCAGTGTGAAATAGTTTTAAAGCCATTTTTAAAGCTTTGGGATGAACACAACCAAAAATATCTGAATGGAGAAAACACAGAGCAGAGGCAGAGCTATCAAAATGATCAATTATTATGAATTCATGGGAGAATTCATAAAGCCCCGGTGAATATTTGCCTCAAACATCTTGATGATACTGAAACGAAAATATTCTGTTGTCTAACGAGACAAAGGAGGAAGTACGCTGAGCTCCGTCCTCACAGCAGGAAAAAGCGCCGGCGGTCTGAACGGACATAAATCCAAGATTTCACTCCACAAAATCAGATATTTTTCAAATATATTTCAAAGCTTCTGTAGTTAAAAAGGTCTTGTTGAATTTTATCCGACTTTTACTCTTCATGTCAGACATGCGCCAGAAGAAGCCAGATGTCTGAGGAAAAATTGTTTTTCTTCTCACCTTCCTGTCATCATTTTGTGACTATTCTGTCGCTCCTGTTGCTCAACAACTTTAAAAACGGCAACATCCACTGTTACTTCCATAAACACTGCGCTGCTGCGTGGCGTCTATGTTCTTCTTCTGCGTTTTCTGGGTCGCTTGGAGATTCGCAAACCGTTCACACAGAAGTCTGACTGCTGTCGAATTTAATTAGTAGCATGAACGAGAACACACACACACACACACACACACGCACACACACGCCTACACACACACACACACACACACACCCACACACACACACATTAAAACTAGGATTTCAGCAAAAACTTGGAATTGAGCATCAAGACCTGCTGTGAGTCTGGTTACATCTGACAGCGCCAGTCAAACATGGCGGTAAGGTGATGGTCTGAGGCTGCAGGTTCAGGAGTGGTCTACTCAAAGTCTGGGCTTAAATCTGACTGAGATTATGTGAAATGACCCTAAGCTTGCTGGAAAAGCCTCCAACCTGTCTGAGTCCAAACAGTCCAGGACCAAAGTTCCTCCACAGAGACGGAAACGACTCGTTGCCAGTTTCCAAGGGAGAAACAACCAGTTATTATTTTGGAGCTCCAGGATTGAAATGTCATAATAATATTGCATAAAGTGCTCTGGATCAGAAAATATCATCACGGGAAGATAATTAAAATGATATATCAGCCTGGAACAAAAAGAAAGCTGGGGCAGAGAGGGCAGGACTTCAATAAAAAGGCAAAGTAACAGCGTTCAGCTGCCATCATGCTGCAGCACCAATCAGTGTCTCCATGGCAACCGCAGCACTTCCTGTGGATGCCAAACAGACTCTGTAAAGGTGAGTGTTTGCTGCATGAATATTAAAGTTGATGTTGTACAGATGCATGTGGGAATGAGACCCGGTTTCAGCCCAGCTCTGTGCAGCTAGCTGACATTAGCTGAACATGTGAAATCCTCACATTTTCATAAACAACAGTTTAAGTCACATTGTGTGGGAGTCGACGTCCACGCAGCTTCACAGGCATGAGACTTTAACAAGAAAACCCAGAACTGTTTTATTCACAGATTATAAACTTAAACCTGTTAATGCGTCTCTGTTCAGCGAAGCGTTCTCCAGATCTGTTTGAATGTTTCAGGCTTTGAAAA
Source organism: Xiphophorus hellerii (assembly GCF_003331165.1). Lineage (NCBI taxonomy): Eukaryota > Metazoa > Chordata > Actinopteri > Cyprinodontiformes > Poeciliidae > Xiphophorus > Xiphophorus hellerii. The sequence goes on along the minus strand of NC_045672.1, from coordinate 31,852,648 downwards.
AAAGATGGAAACTAAAGAAACGACACGAAAACCTCTGAAGACACTGAGAGCAGATTTGATCATTTGGAGGATTTCTCTTTAGCTAAAGATCACGAGTCATTTCCACCGCTAGCGCTAAGCTAACACATTTGTTTTGGTTGTATTTACCCAGAAAGCCCTGCTCTGTAGTCCTTTTCCTGCTTTCGAACCAGAGTTCACTTCAACTGAACCCAGACTGAGGGTTGGAAGGCAGAGTTAGTTTTTTGGTCTGCATCAACCGGACTTTCTTTCTAACTGGAACTGGACTGAACTGAACTGGACTGAACTGGACTGGACTGAACTGGACTGAACTGAACTGGACTGAACTGGACTGAACTGGACTGAACTGAACTGGACTGAACTGGACTGGACTGGACTGAACTGGACTGGACTGGACTGGACTGAACTGGACTGGACTGGAGTGGAGTGGACTGGACTGGACTGGACTGGACTGGACTGGACTGAACTGGACTGGACTGGACTGGACTGGAGTGGTGTCTTATGGATCATGTGTCTCCATGAGTCCACCTCTCGCTCCACTGCTGCCATTGATCATTGATCTAGAATCGCATTTATCATTTGCAGCTGATTTTGCATTGCCTTGGTGTGGAGTGCTTCAGACAGAACCTTCATCTACTTGGTTTCTGTCATTAGCAATAAAAAATAAAGGCTTAGTGGTGATCTTGTTTCACTGTAATAGAGGAAACTATAAACCACCTGGTTTTCAGTTTCCATCTGTCCACATATTTTTAATATTTGTCCATCTTGCAAAAAAAAAAAAGACAATCATCTATGAAGGCAGGAGGACATGTTAACGAGTCGTTTTTGCAGATGACTTTCTCTCAGCTTCGTTTGTATCAGACTGGCTGCTTTGTCGGCAGATTCCTGCCGGTGCTAAAAATAATCACTCCCCCTGTCTTCTGTCGCAAAGCTGCGCAGAGCCAAAAAAACCAGCAGCGACCCGAGAACCAGCAGCAGAGCCGGCCAAGCGTTCAGCGGCGACGCGGCGGGCCGCCGGCTGCAGGAAGCAACACGACGGCGTCTGAGCAGAGCCGCCACTCTGCTGAGGGGGCGGCGGCCGGAACGAAGAGGAGGAGGAAACACGATGAAGATAAACAGGAGGAGGAGGGGGGGGGGATGGAGCCCAAAGCTTTAAAATGAGATGATGGTGATGATGATGAAGAGGACAGAGACAGACTGCAGGAAGAAAACACTGGAAAACAGAGGAGAATGTGTTTGGAGGTCAGAGGTCAGGAAAAAGGTGCAGAGGGTTTAATGAAGCTGAAAATGTGATTCTGTTTCTGATCCTCAGCGACCGGCTGCTGGACGTGCGCTCCACACTAACAGGAACAGCTACTTCCTGTCGGCCATGTTTGCTTTGACAACAAACCGTTCAGATTGTCATGTTTTATTATTTTACATATTTTATTTTACACATTCCTGTCAGAAACAACCAATCACAGCCAGGAGGAGGGACTTAGCGCTGCCAATCACCCTCACTAGCTGCTACGCTAAAGCTGCTTCCCCACATCAGAGCCTGCATGAATGTTAATACTAGTTAGCATAACCACAGCGGATAAACGGTTTTCCTGTAACGGTAAGTTGTTTCTCCAGTAGTACATTGAGCAGCGCGTACACCAGGTTGATTTACGAGTTTATTCGTGCTGCACGTTTCAGCAACAAGGCAGTTCAAAATGCTTTTTACCATGAAAACATCAAACAGTGACCAGTTATGAAATAAGTAATCGTTACATTTGTCAAATGCTATAATCGAGCAAATATGTATCAATATATTGATCAATATTCCAGTTATTAGTCAAAAGCTAAACAGGTGGGATTTCAGCCTCGATTTAAAGAAACTCAGTATTTCGGCTGTTTTGCTGTTTTAAACTGTTGAACTAAAAGTTTAATTCTCTGAAACATCTTTGAGTTCAAATCATTTTAGAAACAAAACCTTTAGACTCGGTGTTTGGAAGGTCGTCTCGCTCTGAGGTGAATGTTTTCCAGGGTAAATGAAGAAAAGCAGGACCGGCTGTTTGACACCTGGACTCACGTTACATCGCGTGCTGAACGTGTGCGTCGTTCTCAGATCTATTTCTGAGGTGTTGGCTGTTTTTCAGGCTGTAAAGCTGACACTTTGCTTCTATCTTTGGTCCGCAGGGCAGAAAACTGCTGCTGCATCGTTTCTGCACTGTTTCCTCAAAATAAAGCAACAATTCACTGAAAAATCACGTTGATTTATGGGTCAAAATCTTCGGTATGATTGGAGCTTAGTTCAAATCCAAAGTGTCCCCATCTGGTTAAAACACTTTAAAAATAAATCAGGTTTTATTTTTGGCTTATTAAAAAATGACATTAAGACTCAATTTCTTGCTTAATTTTCTCTTGCTGCTGAAAGTAGTGATGCTGTGGGCTCTTTTCTAATGTAATTATAGATATGGTAATCTCTAAACTGGACCAGCAGGTGGCGACAGCACCACCATCAACCACAGTAAAAAACAGAAGAAGTTCCTGAGCACGGCTAAAACAGAACCTGGTGCTCCTGTCACACCAGCAACCCTTTAAAAGTTGAAGTTTGGAACAGAGTGGGGACACAGCGAGACAAAAAAATATGAAAATGAAGATGAAAGAAAACTGAAAAGCGACACTGAGCATGTGCAAAGGGGGGCCTCCATGTTTTTGTTTTTAAAAACCTCCAGATATCCGGTCCACCACAAACAGAACTTTAAAAATTCTCCACTTTCTCAAAATTCTTTATTTATCTCAAAGGGAAATTAAAGCTGATTCCCTCCTGATAGTTCGGTAATTTGGTTCTACTGGGTCCAGAACTTCAGCGTCTGCCCCATTGCCTACTGCTGTGGTTCTCTTTCTCTTTGCAAACCAACTGAGCCCTTTGAGCAACCGGTTCCCCTCCTGGCCTGCGGGCCGGGCTCCGGTCCGCTTGGCGTTCACACATGCATTCAAACCAAACCAGAGTTCATTTCAACCGAACCCAGACCGACGTTTGGAGGACCAGAGTTTGGTTTTATTATAAGAACAATATAAAAACAAAGTGAAGAGTCAAACAAGATGAGGTCTGAAATCAAAGTAAAGATACCGTTTAAATCTGGAGTCACACCTCAGATTAGATCATTTGTTATTCTGCTAATCTCCAGGGATTAACGCAGGAAGCCAAACTGGAGCTCTGGGCAGCAGCTCACCTTCAAACCTTCTGACGAAACCATAAAACTAGAAATGAGTTTGTGATTATGATCGTTATTTCCAGGCAACAACAGCCTCTGATTGTGACCTACTTTATCTCTCTGAGCTGCTTCCTGTCTCCGTTTGAAGGTTCGTCCAACGGATCCTGGTGGAGCTTCTGGAAGGTTCCACCAAACCGAAAACTGGGTCAGGTAACATCTGACGGTTTACCTCCACTGCGCAGGAAAACGCTGCCAGAATCTGCTTCATTTTCCGAACTTTGTTCAGTGATTTCTACTAAACTGTTACATTTTTATAACCCTGAAAGCAGCAAACAGAACCACCTGCTCAGGTTCTAACACCTGCTTATTAGTCAAACAGTGAGGAGGAGTGCAAACATGTGGGCCGCAGAAACCACGTCGGTTCTGTTCAGCCGCCGCCGCAGGCAAACATGCTGGGAGTGTTGGATGAAACACGTCAGAGCTGCGCTCACGTTCTGCTGCTTTCGTTTGCTTTGGTCTGACGTTGCTGACGGTTTCAGAGCAGAGCAGCAACGGGTCGTCAGGAAATCTGTTTCTACCCGGAAACACAAACCGCCTCAAACATTCAGAAACTCAAACAACAGAAATAAACTGTTAAATGATGATTTTATGACAAATCATTCAGGTCAGATCAGGAGATTTTTCTTTTTTTTATGTCACGAGATCTGATATATGACTTTATTCTAATAATGTTCTAACTTTATCATAAGACTTTTTATCATATTACTACAACTTACTTCGGTGCGAATTTATTCTCGCAATGTTACGATTTCCTTGAAATATGACTTTATTTCCATAATTAAAAAAAAATCTGTCTGGCCTCAATAATCTGCTGAATATCTCAGGTTTGATTTCTGTACAATAACTTCAGGATTATAATTATTATAATTCTCAGGATTTCTGACCTTTCGGCCTTTAAACGTTTCATTTCTAATCTGTGAGGATGGACTCTCCAATAATCAGGATTCATAGCTGGCAGAAAGCCTGAACTGAATCCAGAGTTTGAATATTTCACAGGTTTTTCTGCTGCAGAGCTGCAGCATCACAGCAGCATCACTGCAGCATCACAGCAGCATCACTGCAGCATCACAGCAGCATCACTGCAGCATCACAGCAGCATCACAGCAGACAGTGAAACTCTGCGGCCGCCTCAGTTCACTTTCACCTGCAGTTGGAGGGTTGGAGCCGCGGTGGGCGGACCACTGCCGTCCTGCTCGCCCAATTATTCTCTTTAACACACACACACACACACACACACCCCACAACACACACACCACACACTCACTGACATGTGAGCCCCTTCTGGTTGCTTTGCTCTTCTGTTTGAAGCCCACAAAATGCTGCAGAGCACAAACTCTGATTAATCTCACAAACACACCCGGCGTGGCCGGCTGTTTCTGCTCCGCTGCAGTGGAGCTGCTTCACGTTCACACACACATCTGAGCCGAACCGACACCAGAAGCTCCGTCATCCAGACAGGCTGCAGATCAGCGCCGAAGCACCGCAGCCTTCTGCTGCATCAGGAAGCAACAACCTGGTCACATGACCTCAGCAGGCTGACTTTAAAACTAATAATACCTTAATCTAAGAGTCAGCTGGGAATTGTTGGTACTGGTTATTGGCCTTCCTGTTTCTCCAGCCGTTTTAAACCCGACACTCAGTCTGCTTCTACATCAGTTTCTCTATTTAACAAACAGGAACAAAATGTAAACTGTCCCCACAATAACATCGAAACCAGAGACGGGTAGTAACTAGTTACACTTAGTCACATGTACTGGAGTAACTATTTTGAAAATATTTACTTTTAATAGTATTTTTACTATGCTGTACTTTTTACTTTTACTTGAGTAATTATATTATAAAGCATCTCTTACTTTTCTGGAGTTTCTACCCACTGAATGAAGAACAAACATGTTTTAACCAAAAATGAACTAAACAGACACAAACCTGCAGTTTCTGTTAAAGTTTCAGAAGTTTTATACTGACATGAATTGATTTTGAAAAAAATTATTTTGCCTGATTTTATTTTTTTGCTTATATGAATTATTGTTATTTTTCCACTGAACTTTATATTTTAGTCTGTCTGATTATGGAATTTTAAATACTAAATGATAATTTGATTTAGAACTTGAGTAGAGTTTTTATTTGAGTAAAATTATTGGTTATTCTACCCACCTCTGATCTTATCAGATACAACCTGGAATAAAAATATTAAGTTTCTTAATGCCCCTATTGAATGAACACTGATTGGTTGGAGTAGCTCTGTGCTGGTAACAAGCTGTTGTAACAGAAATAAAAGTTCAGCAGTTTACAGTTTATTGTAAGAAAATGAAAAATATTCCTGCAGACAGAAACTTTTGAGTGACCCATTTATCCATTATTATTCTTAAATACAATCATTTGGTAAGCTAATTGTACACATCACATTTTGAGCTCACATTACAGCAAGAAACTGGTCGTTTATATGCAGTACCACGCGGCCCACTAGGGGGCGCATGCGGACCACAGTTTGAGAAAGTTCTCCATGGATGTTGGGAGATTCCTCTATTCAGCTGATCCCATTTAAAGAACCAGTAAAATAAACTGGTGTTTCAAAGATATCAGGATGAGCTCCACTGCCCACAGCATTATACATCCTCTACCATACCTAACAGTAGGAACAAGGTCCTTTTCACTAAGATGGCCGACATGTGCGACGCAAAACTCTGAAACATACAAAACCAACAAAAAAACAATCACATTTGTAACCCGTTCACACAAAAATCTGACTGCAGTCACATTTAATTAGCAGCATGAACGTCTACACACACCCACACACACACACACACACATTGGATTTCAGGAAAAATTCGGACCTGCTGTGAGAGCGTAGCTTTAGTTCTGTTAGTTGTGGGAGTCAGTCAGAGGTCAAACATGAAACTGTAAGACGGAGTTTCACTGCATGACGAAAGGATGAGTGTTTATCGTATCGTTTAATCGTTACTGTGAAAAATTTCTCATCATTTTAGGAATTTTGATTTATCATGATAACAATTAATTGTCTTCTGTCTGGAAACCCCAGATAGAAATAACGGAGGAGATGGTTGTGGTTCAGTCTGGACTGAGAGCTGCCATGGATATTCATAATAAGATAAGGTGTTCCTCAGGGTTGTGGACTCGGATCACCTCTGTTCTGTTGTCTCGTTAAACAGGACATAAGTCAACATTAAAGGTGTTTATATTATGTTAATAAAAGAATAAATCTGAAGACATGAGGCTCCATGAAGACATAAAAGTCTGGATATCCTGAAAGTTTTAGTTTCAAGTAAATCTGATATATTTTGGTATTAAATCATTAAATTCTCCAAATTTGTTCTCACTCAGAACTACGTGATTAACTTCAACAAATATTCCAGTTTATGTTCAGTTCTTTAGATGTTTTATTGTTATTTTAGCGTATTTGACCAGCAGAGCAGTTTGATGCTCAGGATCAGCTGCATCCTGCAGGACAAACTCAGGGCAGATTTCACCCACATGTAAACCACCTGGAAGTTTCTCAGCTGCTAGCGCCCCTTCAGTCCGAGCTATGCATCTCTGAGTCCACAGGCTCAGACAAAGTTTATGCTTCTTTCCTGCATCCTGCAGTGAATCTGAAGCATCTCAGACAGAGAGAGAAGAAGAAGGCTGGTTTGAATCTGCTCAGAGGTTTCCAGGCAACAGCTTCGCTCCCGTGGGATTAGAGCACCAATGCCGCTGAGTCAACTCCTCCAGCATGTAGCAGCCTGCATGACTCAGGCTCTCTGCCTTTTCTTCCTCGGCTCTCCCACCGGCACTGCGGAGAGCTAATGAAGAGCCACGCTGCTGGGAGAGGGGGCAGGATTCCCAGCTGGACCACCGGGATCCGGATGGAGACGCTGCAGCGGATCTGAGGCGCTGAGCCGAGAAACGAAGGAAAAACACAGGAAAGCAGAAGAGGTGGAGCAGAAACACAGACATCTGTCCAGGCAGCTGGGTCTAGTCCAAACCTGATCCAGTCTGACATTGTAGGATTTAATATTTAGTTAAACATTTTATTAGGTTTTTAAACCGAATCTGATTTTGAGAGGCAGAAACCTGATTAGCATATAAAATAATAAAACTAGTGTTTGTGAATTCACAGCAACCCTGTTTAGTCTGATTTAATTTAACTCCAGTCCGTCTGTCTATAAACTCCAGTTCAGTTGTTGAGGTGTGAAAACTAACTGACCTCTGACCTCTGGTCCTCCAAGCTTCTGTCTGGGTTTGGTTGAAGTGAGTTCTGGTTCGGTTTGAATGTGAACGGCAGGCGAACCGGAGACCGCTCCAAAAGCAGGAAGTGGACTACAGCACAGGG